>NW_027621456.1:0-33975 GCF_964198595.1 Lampetra fluviatilis | reverse complement strand
CACTCACCTACCACTCACTCACCTACCACTCACTCACTCACTCACCTACCACTCACTCACTCACCTACCACTCACCTACCACTCACTCACTCACCTACCACTCACTCACCACCACCTCACCACTCACTCACTACCACTACCACTCACCTACCACACTCACTCACCACACCACTCACCACACTCACCTCACCACTCACCTACCACTCACTCACTCACCTCCACTCACTCACTCACCTACCACTCACTCACTCACCTACCACACCACACTCACTCACCACCACCACCACTCACTCACTCACCACCACTCACACCACCACCACCACACACACCACTCACCACTCACCACCACTCCACTCACCACCACACCACTCACCACACACCACCACTCACTCACCACCACCACTCACTCACCACCTACCCACTCACTCACCAACCACTCACCACCACTCACTCACCACCACACCACCACTCACACACCACCACTCACACACCTACCACTCACCACCCTCACCACACCACCCACCACTCACCACCACCACCACCACTCACACACTCACCTACCACTCACCACCTCACCACCACTCACCTACCACTCACTCACTCACCTACCACTCACACACTCACCTACCACCACTCACTCACCTACCACTCACTCACTCACCACCACACACACCACCACCACTCACTCACCACTCACCACCACCACCACTCACTCACACACCACCACACCACACACTCACCTACCACTCACCACCACCACCACTCACCTACCACTCACTCACCACACCACTCACCACCACTCACTCACCACACCACTCACCACACCACCACTCACCTACCACTCACTCACACACACCTACCACTCACTCACTCACCTACCACTCACCACACTCACTCACTCACCTACCACTCACTCACTCACCTACCACTCACCTACCACTCACTCACTCACCACCACCACCACCTACCACTCACCACCACTCACCACCACACACTCACCTACCACTCACTCACTCACTCACCTACCACTCACTCACCTACCACACACCACCACTCACTCACCACCACCACACACTCACCTCCACTCACCTACCACTCACTCACCACCTACCACCACACACTCACCTACCACACACCAACCACTCACTCACACACCTACCACTCACTCACCACTCACCACCACTCACTCACTCACCTACCACTCACCACTCACCTACCACTCACCACTCACTCACCTACCACTCACTCACTCACCACCACTCACCTACCACTCACTCACTCACCTACCACTCACTCACCCTACCACTCACCACCACTCACTCACTCACCTACCACCACACTCACCTACCACTCACCACCACTCACCACACCACTCACCACTCACTCACTCACTCACTCACCTACCACTCACTCACTCACCTACCACTCACTCACTCACTCACCTACCACTCACTCACTCACCTCACCACTACCACTCACCACCACTCACCACACTCACTCACTCACCTACACTTCACTAGCACTCTACCTACTCTCTTACTTCAGCCTACCACTCACTCACGCACTCACCACTCACCTACCACTCACTCACTCAACACTCACCTACGCACTCTACGTCTCCTATCTCACCTCACTCACCACTCACTCGACTCACTCACTTCACTCACCTACCACTCACGATCACTCACTTCACCTACCACTGCACTCACTCACCTACCACTCACCACCTTCACTCACCTACCACTCACTCACGTCACCTACCACTCACTCACTTCACCTACACACCCTACCACTCCCTACCACTCACTCACTCACTCACCTACCACCACTCACTCACTCACCTACCACTCACCTACCACTCACTACCACTCACCTCACTCACCTACCACTCACTCACTCACCTACCACTCACTCACTCACCTACCACTCACCTACCACTCACTCACCTACCACTCACTCACCTACCACTCACCTACCACTCACTCACCACTACCACTCACTCACCTACCACTCACTCACCACTCACTCACCACTCACTCACTCACCTACCACTCACTCACTCACCTACCACTCACCTACCACTCACTCACTCACCTACCACTCACTCACTCACCTACCACTCACCTACCACTCACTCACCTACCACTCACTCACTCACCTACCACTCACCTACCACTCACTCACTCACCTACCACTCACTCACTCACTCACCTACCACTCACCTACCACTCACTCACTCACCTACCACTCACTCACTCACCTACCACTCACTCACTCACCTACCACTCACTCACTCACTCACCTACCACTCACTCACTCACCTACCACTCACTCACTCACCTACCACTCACCTACCACTCACTCACTCACCTACCACTCACTCACTCACTCACCTACCACTCACTCACCTACCACTCACCTACCACTCACTCACCTACCACTCACTCACCTACCACTCACTCACTCACCTACCACTCACCTACCACTCACTCACTCACCTACCACTCACTCACTCACCTACCACTCACCTACCACTCACTCACTCACCTACCACTCACTCACTCACCTACCACTCACTCACTCACCTACCACTCACTCACCACTCACTCACCACTCACTCACTCACCTACCACTCACTCACTCACCTACCACTCACCTACCACTCACTCACTCACCTACCACTCACTCACTCACCTACCACTCACCTACCACTCACTCACTCACCTACCACTCACTCACTCACCTACCACTCACCTACCACTCACTCACTCACCTACCACTCACTCACTCACCTACCACTCACCTACCACTCACTCACTCACCTACCACTCACTCACTCACTCACCTACCACTCACTCACTCACCTACCACTCACCTACCACTCACTCACTCACCTACCACTCACTCACTCACCTACCACTCACTCACTCACCTACCACTCACCTACCACTCACTCACTCACCTACCACTCACTCACTCACCTACCACTCACCTACCACTCACTCACTCACCTACCACTCACTCACTCACCTACCACTCACCTACCACTCACTCACTCACCTACCACTCACTCACTCACCTACCACTCACTCACTCACCTACCACTCACCTACCACTCACTCACTCACCTACCACTCACTCACTCACCTACCACTCACTCACTCACTCACCTACCACTCACTCACTCACTCACCTACCACTCACTCACTCACCTACCACTCACTCACTCACTCACCTACCACTCACTCACTCACCTACCACTCACTCACTCACCTACCACGTCACCTACCTCCAGGTGACTCACCTCTTTCTCCCCGTGTCTCTCCCCGTGTCTCTCTCCCCACGTGTCTCTCTCCCCACGTGTCTCTCTCCGTGTCTCTCCCCGTGTCTCTCTCCCCACGTGTCTCTCTCCCCGTGTCTCTCTCCGTGTCTCTCCCCGTGTCTCTCTCCCCACGTGTCTCTCTCCCCGTGTCTCTCCCCGTGTCTCTCTCCCCATGTGTCTCTCTCCCCGTGTCTCTCTCCGTGTCTCTCCCCGTGTCTCTCTCCCCACGTGTCTCTCCCCACGTGTCTCTCTCCCCGTGTCTCTCTCTCCGTGTCCTTCTCCCCACGTGTCTCTCTCCCCGTGTCTCTCTCCCCACGTCTCTCTCCCCACGTGTCTCTCCCCACGTGTCTCTCTCTCTCCGTGTCTCTCCCCGTGTCTCTCTCCCCACGTGTCTCTCCCCACGTGTCTCTCTCCCCGTGTCTCTCTCCACGTGTCTCTCTCCCCACGTGTCTCTCCCCACGTGTCTCTCTCTCTCCGTGTCTCTCCCCGTGTCTCTCTCCCCACGTGTCTCTCCCCGTGTCTCTCACCGCGCGTCTCTCTCCACGTGTCTCTCTCCCCGTGTCTCTCTCCCCACGTGTCTCTCTCCCCGTGTCTCTCTCCCCACGTGTCTCTCTCCCCACGTGTCTCTCCCCACGTGTCTCTCTCTCCACGTGTCTCTCTCCACGTGTCTCTCTCTCTCCCCCTGTCTCTCTCCACGTGTCTCTCTCCACGTCTCTCTCTCCCCGTGTCTCTCTCCCCACGTGTCTCTCTCCCCACGTGTCTCTCTCCCCGTGTCTCTCTCTCCCCGTGTCTCTCTCCCCGTGTCTCTCTCCCCGTGTCTCTCTCCCCGTGTCTCTCTCCCCCCGTGTCTCTCCCCCCGTGTCTCTCCCCACGTGTCTCTCTCCCCACGTGTCTCTCCCCCCGTGTCTCTCTCCCCGTGTCTCTCTCCCCACGTGTCTCTCTCCCCGTGTCTCTCTCTCCCCGTGTCTCTCTCCCCGTGTCTCTCTCCCCACGTGTCTCTCTCCCCGTGTCTCTCTCTCCCCGTGTCTCTCTCCCCGTGTCTCTCTCCCCGTGTCTCTCTCCCCGTGTCTCTCTCCCCCCGTGTCTCTCCCCACGTGTCTCTCTCTCCCCGTGTCTCTCTCCCCGTGTCTCTCTCCCCGTGTCTCTCTCCCCGTGTCTCTCTCCCCGTGTCTCTCTCCCCCCGTGTCTCTCCCCGTGTCTCTCTCTCCCCCGTCTCTCTCCCCGTGTCTCTCTCCCCACGTGTCTCTCCCCCCGTGTCTCTCTCCCCCCATGTTTCTCTCCCCGTGTCTCTCTCCCCGTGTCTCTCTCCCCGTGTCTCTCTTCCCCTGTGTCTCTCTCCCCATGTCTCTCTCCCCACGTGTCTCTCTCTCCCCACGTGTCTCTCTCTCCCCGTCTCTCTCCCCACGTGTCTCTCCCCCCGTGTCTCTCCCCGTGTCTCTCTCTCCCCCCGTCTCTCTCCCCGTGTCTCTCTCCCCACGTGTCTCTCCCCCCGTGTCTCTCTCCCCCCATGTTTCTCTCCCCATGTCTCTCTCCCCGTGTCTCTCTCCCCGTGTCTCTCTCCCCGTGTCTCTCTTCCCCCGTGTCTCTCTCCCCATGTCTCTCTCCCCACGTGTCTCTCTCCCCCCACGTGTCTCTCTCTCCCCGTCTCTCTCCCCACGTGTCTCTCTCTCATCACGTGTCTCTCTCTCCCCACGTGTCTCTCTCCCCGTGTCTCTCTCCCCGTGTCTCTCTCCCCGTGTCTCTCCCCACATCTCCCCCCACGTGTCTCTCTCCCCGTGTCTCTCTCCCCCCATGTTTCTCTCCCCATGTCTCTCTCCCCGTGTCTCTCTCCCCGTGTCTCTCTCCCCGTGTCTCTCTTCCCCCGTGTCTCTCTCCCCGTGTCTCTCTCCCCACGTGTCTCTCTCCCCGTGTCTCTCTCTCCGTGTCCTTCTCCCCACGTGTCTCTCTCCCCATGTCTCTCTCCCCACGTCTCTCTCCCCACGTGTCTCTCCCCACGTGTCTCTCTCTCTCCGTGTCTCTCCCCGTGTCTCTCCCCACGTGTCTCTCTCCCCGTGTCTCTCTCCACGTGTCTCTCTCCCCACGTGTCTCTCCCCACGTGTCTCTCTCCCCGTGTCTCTCTCCCCGTGTCTCTCTCCACGTGTCTCTCTCCCCACGTGTCTCTCCCCACGTGTCTCTCTCCCCGTGTCTCTCTCCACGTATCTCTCTCCCCACGTGTCTCTCCCCACGTGTCTCTCTCTCTCCGTGTCTCTCCCCGTGTCTCTCTCCCCACGTGTCTCTCCCCGTGTCTCTCACCGCGCGTCTCTCTCCACGTGTCTCTCTCCCCGTGTCTCTCTCCCCACGTGTCTCTCTCCCCGTGTCTCTCTCCCCACGTGTCTCTCTCCCCACGTGTCTCTCCCCCTTGTCTCTCTCTCCACGTGTCTCTCTCCACGTGTCTCTCTATCTCCCCGTGTCTCTCTCCCCCTGTCTCTCTCCCCGTGTCTCTCTCCCCGTGTCTCTCTCCCTGTGTCTCCCTCCCCCCGTGTCTCTCCCCCGTGTCTGTCTCCCCACATGTCTCTCTCTCCCCGTGTCTCTCTCACCGCGTGTCTCTCTCACCGCTTGTCTCTCTCTCCCCGTGTCTCTCTCCCCACGTGTCTCTCTCCCCACGTGTCTCTCTCCCCGTGTCTCTCTCCCCGTGTCTCTCTCCCCGTGTCTCTATCCCCGTGTCTCTCTCCCCCCGTGTCTCTCCCCACGTGTCTCTCTCCCCACGTGTCTCTCCCCCCGTGTCTCTCCCCCCGTGTCTCTCCCCGTGTCTCTCTCTCCCCCCGTCTTTCTCCCCGTGTCTCTCTCTCCACGTGTCTCTCCCCCCGTGTCTCTCTCCCCCCATGTTTCTCTCCCCATGTCTCTCTCCCCGTATCTCTCTCCCCGTGTCTCTCTTCCCCTGTGTCTCTCTCCCCATGTCTCTCTCCCCACGTGTCTCTCTCCCCCCACGTGTCTCTCTCTCCCCGTCTCTCTCCCCACGTGTCTCTCCCCCCGTGTCTCTCCCCGTGTCTCTCTCTCCCCCCGTCTCTCTCCCCGTGTCTCTCTCCCCACGTGTCTCTCCCCCCGTGTCTCTCTCCCCCCATGTTTCTCTCCCCATGTCTCTCTCCCCGTGTCTCTCTCCCCGTGTCTCTCTCCCCGTGTCTCTCTTCCCCCGTGTCTCTCTCCCCATGTCTCTCTCCCCACGTGTCTCTCTCCCCCCACGTGTCTCTCTCTCCCCGTCTCTCTCCCCACGTGTCTCTCTCTCATCACGTGTCTCTCTCTCCCCACGTGTCTCTCTCCCCGTGTCTCTCTCCCCGTGTCTCTCTCCCCGTGTCTCTCCCCACATCTCCCCCCACGTGTCTCTCTCACCGCGTCTCTCTCTCCACGTGTTTCTCCCCACGTGTCTCTCCCCCCGTGTCTCTCTCCCCCCATGTTTCTCTCCCCATGTCTCTCTCCCCGTGTCTCTCTCCCCGTGTCTCTCTCCCCGTGTCTCTCTTCCCCCGTGTCTCTCTCCCCATGTCTCTCTCCCCACGTGTCTCTCTCCCCCCACGTGTCTCTCTCTCCCTGTCTCTCTCCCCACGTGTCTCTCTCTCATCACGTGTCTCTCTCTCCCCACGTGTCTCTCTCCCCGTGTCTCTCTCCCCGTGTCTCTCTCCCTGTGTCTCCCCCCACGTGTCTCTCTCCCCCCACGTGTCTCTCTCTCCCCGTCTCTCTCCCCACGTGTCTCTCTCTCATCACGTGTCTCTCTCTCCCCACGTGTCTCTCTCCCCGTGTCTCTCTCCCCGTGTCTCTCCCCACATCTCCCCCCACTTGTCTCTCTCCCCCCACGTGTCTCTCTCACCGCGTCTTTCTCTCCACGTGTTTCTCTCCACGTGTCTCTCTCCCCACGTGTCTCTCTCCCCACGTGTCTCTCTCTCCCCGTGTCTCTCTCCCCGTGTCTCTCCCCACATCTCCCCCCACGTGTCTCTCTCACCGCGTCTCTCTCTCCACGTGTCTCTCTCTCCCCGTGTCTCTCTCCCCCCGTGTCTCTCCCCACGTGTCTCTCTCTCATCACGTGTCTCTCTCTCCCCACGTGTCTCTCTCTCCACGTGTCTCTCTCTCCACGTGTCTCTCTCCACGTGTCTCTCTATCTCCTCGTGTCTCTCTCCCCCTGTCTCTCTCCCCGTGTCTCTCTCCCCGTGCCTCTCTCCCCGTGTCTCTCTCCCCCCGTGTCTCTCCCCCGTGTCTGTCTCCCCACGTGTCTCTCTCTCCACGTGTCTCTCTCCCCCCGTGTCTCTCCCCACGTGTCTCTCTCTCATCACGTGTCTCTCTCTCCCCACGTGTCTCTCTCTCCACGTGTCTCTCTCCCCACGTGTCTCTCTCCCCACGTGTCTCTCTCTCCCCGTGTCTCTCTCCCCGTGTCTCTCCCCACATCTCCCCCCACGTGTCTCTCTCACCGCGTCTCTCTCTCCACGTGTCTCTCTCCCCACGTGTCTCTCTCCCCACGTGTCTCTCTCCACGTGTCTCTCTCCCCACGTGTCTCTCTCCCCACGTGTCTCTCTCCCCACGTGTCTCTCTCCCCACGTGTCTCTCTCCCCACGTGTCTCTCTCCACGTGTCTCTCTCCCCACGTGTCTCTCTCCCCACGTGTTTCTCTCCACGTGTCTCTCTCCCCACGTGTCTCTCTCACCGCGTCTCTCTATCTCCCCGTGTCTCTCTCTCCACGTGTCTCTCTCCACGTGTCTCTCCCCCCGTCTCTCTCTCCCCCCGTGTCTCTCTCCCCACGTGTCTCTCTCTCCACGTGTCTCTCTCCCCACGTGTCTCTCTCTCCACGTGTCTCTCTCCACGTGTCTCTCTATCTCCCCGTGTCTCTCTCCCCGTGTCTCTCTCCCCGTGCCTCTCTCCCTGTGTCTCTCTCCCCCCGTGTCTCTCCTCCGTGTCTGTCTCCCCACGTGTCTCTCTCTCCACGTGTCTCTCTCCCCCCGTGTCTCTCCCCACGTGTCTCTCTCTCCCCGTGTCTCTCTCTCCCCGTGTCTCTCTCTCCCCGTGTCTCTCTCCCCGTGTCTCTCTCCCCACGTGTCTCTCCCCCCGTCTCTCTCTCCCCCCGTGTCTCTCTCCCCACGTGTCTCTCTCCCCCCGTGTCTCTCCCCCGTGTCTCTCTCTCCCCGTGTCTCTCTCTCCCCATGTCTCTCTCCCCGTGTCTCTCTCCCCGTGTCTCTCTCCCCACGTGTCTCTCCCCACGTGTCTCTCTCCCCGTGTCTCTCTCCCCCCGTGTCTCTCTCTCCCCGTGTCTCTCTCCCCCCGTGTCTCTCCCCACATGTCTCTCCCCCCGTGTTTCTCTCCCCGTGTCTCTCTCCCCCCACGTGTCTCTCTCCCCGTGTCTCTCTCCCCGTGTCTCTCTTCCCCCGTGTCTCTCTCCCCGTGTCTCTCTCCCCGTGTCTCTCTCCCCACGTGTCTCTCCCCGTCTCTCTCTCCACGTCTCTCTCACCACGTGTCTCTCTCCCCGTGTCTCTCTTCCCCCGTGTCTCTCTCCCCGTGTCTCTCTCCCCGTGTCTCTCTCCCCACGTGTCTCTCCCCCCGTGTTTCTCTCCCCGTGTCTCTCTCCCCCCACGTGTCTCTCTCCCCGTGTCTCTCTCCCCGTGTCTCTCTTCCCCCGTGTCTCTCTCCCCGTGTCTCTCTCCCCGTGTCTCTCTCCCCACGTGTCTCTCCCCGTCTCTCTCTCCACGTCTCTCTCACCACGTGTCTCTCTCCCCGTGTCTCTCTTCCCCCGTGTCTCTCTCCCCGTGTCTCTCTCCCCGTGTCTCTCTCCCCGTGTCTCTCTTCCCCCGTGTCTCTCTCCCCGTGTCTCTCTCCCCACGTGTCTCTCTCCCCCCACGTGTCTTTCTCCCCGTCTCTCTCTCCACGTCTCTCTCACCACGTGTCTCTCTCCACGTGTCTCTCCCCACATGTCTCTCCCCGTGTCTCTCACCACGTGTCTCTCTCCCCACGTGTCTCTCTCCCCCCACGTGTCTCTCACCATGTGTCTCTCTCCCCGTCTCTCTCTCCACGTGTCTCTCTCCCCGTGTCTCTCTCCCCCCACGTGTCTCTCATCATGTGTCTCTCTCCCCGTGTCTCTCTCCCCACGTGTCTCTCTCACCGCGTCTCTCCCCACATCTCCCCCCACGTGTCTCTCTCCACGTGTCTCTCTCCACGTGTCTCTCTATCTCCCCGTGTCTCTCTCCCCCTGTCTCTCTCCCCGTGTCTCTCTCCCCGTCTCTCTCTCCACGTGTCTCTCCCCACGTGTCTCTCTCCCCCCACGTGTCTCTCACCATGTGTCTCTCTCCCCGTCTCTCTCTCCACGTGTCTCTCCCCACGTGTCTCTCTCCCCCCACGTGTCTCTCATCATGTGTCTCTCTCCCCGTGTCTCTCTCCCCACGTGTCTCTCTCACCGCGTCTCTCCCCACATCTCCCCCCACGTGTCTCTCCCCACGTGTCTCTCTCCACGTGTCTCTCTATCTCCCCGTGTCTCTCTCCCCCTGTCTCTCTCCCCGTGTCTCTCTCCCCGTCTCTCTCTCCACGTGTCTCTCCCCACGTGTCTCTCTCACCACGTGTCTCTTACCACGTGTCTCTCTCACCCCACGTGTCTCTCTCCCCGTGTCTCTCTCCCCCCACGTGTCTCTCACCACGTGTCTCTTACCACGTGTCTCTCTCACCGCGTGTCTCTCCCCCCACGTGTCTCTCTCCCCACGTGTCTCTCTCCCCCCACGTGTCTCTCACCATGTGTCTCTCTCCCCGTCTCTCTCTCCACGTGTCTCTCCCCACGTGTCTCTCTCCCCCCACGTGTCTCTCATCATGTGTCTCTCTCCCCGTGTCTCTCCCCACGTGTCTCTCTCACCGCGTCTCTCCCCACATCTCCCCCCACGTGTCTCTCCCCACGTGTCTCTCTCTCCACGTGTCTCTCTCCACGTGTCTCTCTATCTCCCCGTGTCTCTCTCCCCCTGTCTCTCTCCCCGTGTCTCTCTCCCCGTCTCTCTCTCCACTTGTCTCTCCCCACGTGTCTCTCTCACCACGTGTCTCTTACCACGTGTCTCTCTCCCCCTGTCTCTCTCCCCGTGTCTCTCTCCCCGTCTCTCTCTCCACGTGTCTCTCCCCACGTGTCTGTCTCACCGCGTGTCTCTCCCCCCACGTGTCTCTCCCCACGTGTCTCTCTCCCCGTGTCTCTCTCCCCGTCTCTCTCTCCACGTGTCTCTCCCCACGTGTCTGTCTCACCGCGTGTCTCTCCCCCCACGTGTCTCTCTCCCCGTGTCTCTCTTCCCGTGTCTCTCCCCCCACGTGTCTCTCCCCCCACGTGTCTCTCTCCCCGTGTCTCTCTCCCCACGTGTCTCTCTCCCCGTGTCTCTCTTCCCCCGTGTCTCTCTCCCCGTGTCTCTCTCCCCGTGTCTCTCTCCCCGTGTCTCTCTCCCCGTGTCTCTCCCCACATGTCTCTCCCCGTGTCTCTCACCACGTGTCTCTCTCCCCGTGTCTCTCCCCCCACGTGTCTCTCCCCCCACGTGTCTCTCCCCCCACGTGTCTCTCACCACGTGTCTCTCTCCCCGTGTCTCTCACCACGTGTCTCTCCCCACGTGTCTCTCCCCCCACGTGTCTCTCCCCCCACGTGTCTCTCTCACCGTGTCTCTCTCCCCGTCTCTCTCTCCACGTGTCTCTCCCCACGTGTCTCTCCCCCCACGTGTCTCTCCCCCCACGTGTCTCTCTCACCGTGTCTCTCTCCCCGTCTCTCTCTCCACGTGCCTCTCCCCGTGTCTCTCACCACGTGTCTCTCTCCCCGTGTCTCTCCCCCCACGTGTCTCTCCCCCCACGTGTCTCTCCCCCCACGTGTCTCTCCCCCCACGTGTCTCTCACCACGTGTCTCTCTCCCCGTGTCTCTCACCACGTGTCTCTCCCCACGTGTCTCTCCCCCCACGTGTCTCTCCCCCCACGTGTCTCTCTCACCGTGTCTCTCTCCCCGTCTCTCTCTCCACGTGTCTCTCCCCACGTGTCTCTCCCCACGTGTCTCTCCCCCCACGTGTCTCTCCCCCCACGTGTCTCTCTCACCGTGTCTCTCTCCCCGTCTCTCTCTCCACGTGTCTCTCCCCACGTGTCTCTCTCACCGCGTCTCTCCCCACATCTCCGCCCACGTGTCTCTCTCACCGCGTGTCTCTCTCACCGCGTGTCTCTCTCTCTCACCGCGTGTCTCTCTCTCTCACCGCGTGTCTCTCTCTCTCACCGTGTCTCTCTCCCCCTGTCTCTCTCCCCGTGTCTCTCTCCCCGTCTCTCTCTCCACGTGTCTCTCCCCACGTGTCTCTCCCCGTGTCTCTCTCCCCACGTGTCTCTCTCACCGCGTGTCTCTCTCACCGCGTGTCTCTCTCTCTCACCGCGTGTCTCTCTCCCCGTGTCTCTCCCCCCACGTGTCTCTCCCCCCACGTGTCTCTCCCCCCACGTGTCTCTCACCACGTGTCTCTCTCCCCGTGTCTCTCACCACGTGTCTCTCCCCACGTGTCTCTCCCCCCACGTGTCTCTCCCCCCACGTGTCTCTCTCACCGTGTCTCTCTCCCCGTCTCTCTCTCCACGTGTCTCTCCCCACGTGTCTCTCTCACCGCGTCTCTCCCCACATCTCCGCCCACGTGTCTCTCTCACCGCGTGTCTCTCTCACCGCGTGTCTCTCTCACCGCGTGTCTCTCTCTCTCACCGCGTGTCTCTCTCTCTCACCGTGTCTCTCTCCCCCTGTCTCTCTCCCCGTGTCTCTCTCCCCGTCTCTCTCTCCACGTGTCTCTCCCCACGTGTCTCTCCCCGTGTCACTCTCCCCACGTGTCTCTCTCACCGCGTGTCTCTCTCACCGCGTGTCTCTCTCTCTCACCGCGTGTCTCTCTCCCCGTGTCTCTCTCCCCACGTGTCTCTCTCACCGCGTGTCTCTCTCCCCTCAAGGAGTTGGAGTCGCTGCGCCTGGAGAGGCTCAAAATCGCCGAGGAGCTTCGCCAGATCAACGTGGGGGGGGGGGGCTCTCCGGTGCGGGGGGGGGGGCCGTGGCGGTGGGGTGGGGGCCGTGGTGGCGGGGGGGGAGGGGGGAGGGGCCGCCCCCCTGGGGCCGCCGGGCGGACGAGAAGGTGGACAAGAAGGTGGACGAGGAGGAGGAGGATGAGCGAGGAGGTGGAGGAGGTTACCAGACGGACGAGAGTGCCGCTGCGTCCTCCACCGCCTCGTCACCGTCACCGTCACCGCCAGCGGCTCCGCTCGCCGATTCTCCCGGTGAGGGCAGCCGGTGGTGACGGCACAGCGGGTGACACCATATTGTTAGTTTTTTCGGTGAAGTCACCACGTAGGTAAAACATGAGAATTAATGAAAGTAAAATACAAATCACGACGTTTCGGAGGCAACACGAGCTTCCGTCTTCAGGTGGGACCGTCACAGCCACGACAGCCGTATCAAGTAGATGAGAGATTGCCAGAGCTACCACTACGTTTATGTAATGGTTGGAGGAGGTGGTGGGGCAAGGGCCGCATACTTTTATTAATAAAATAAGTGAGAGATTGCCAGAGCTACCGCTACGTTCATGTAATGGTTGGAGGAGGTGGTGAGGCAAGGGCCGCATACTTTTATTAATAAAATAAGTGAGAGATTGCCAGAGCTACCACTACGTTTATGTAATGGTTGGAGGAGGTGGTGGGGCAAGGGCCGCATACTTTTATTAATAAAATAAGTGAGAGATTGCCGGAGCTACCGCTACGTTCATGTAATGGTTGGAGGAGGTGGTGAGGCAAGGGCCGCATACTTTTATTAATAAAATAAGTGAGAGATTGCCAGAGCTACCGCTACGTTCATGTAATGGTTGGAGGAGGTGGTGGGGCAAGGGCCGCATACTTTTATTAATAAAATAAATGAGAGATTGCCAGAGCTACCGCTACGTTCATGTAATGGTTGGAGGAGGTGGTGAGGCAAGGGCCGCATACTTTTATTAATACAAATAAATGAGAGATTGCCAGAGCTACCACTACGTTCATGTAATGGTTGGAGGAGGTGGTGAGGCAAGGGCCGCATACTTTTATTAATACAAATAAATGAGAGATTGCAAGAGCTACCACTACGTTCATGTAATGGGTGGAGAGGGGGGGAAGGGCCAAGTACGGCACACTTTTTATTCATATGGTAGGGTGAGGTGTGGTGATGGGTGACACCATCACCACACCGCCCATCAGCGCGGCGCGGTGATGGGTGACACCATCACCACACCGCCCATCAGCGCGGCGCGAAAGGGGCCGTCCAAAAATGAGGTCATGCACCTTGGGGGGAGGTGGGGTCAGGCATTTGTGACGAGGGGTGTTTGAGAAATGTGACGTCACGTAAAAATGCGCAACTTTAAATAAATATATATTTTGGGTTTAAAGCTTTCGTGACTGCAGCAGGGATTCATCTTCTTGGTTCTTTCGGTAAAGTCGCGTAGAAGGGAAATAATAAAATGATAAAAATAAAACAATAAAATACAATTCAGACGCTGTCTTTCCGACAGACCTGTTCTCCACCTGAGGACGGCTGCTTGCGTTGTGGCCGAAACGTCGTGAGAATTGTATTTTATTAGGTTTTATTTTTATTATTTTATTACTTCCCTTCTACGTGACTTTACCGAAAGAACCAAGAAGAACTTTAAATAAATATATCATTTGGGTTTAAAGCTTTCGTGACTGCAGCAGGGATTCATCTTCTTGGTTCTTTCGGTAAAGTCACGTAGAAGGGAAATAATAAAATGATTAATAAAATAAAACGTTAAATAATTCTCACGACGTTTCGGCCACAACGCAAGCGGCCGTCCTCAGGTGAAGACCAGGTCTGTCGGAGAGACAGCGTCTGAAACGTCGTGAGAATTGTATTTTATTATGTTTTATTTTTACTATTTAATTACTTCCCTTCTACGTTACTTTACCGAAAGAATCAAGAAAATATATAATTGTTATAACAACACTCCTACAACATCGGAGTGCTGCGCCACATTAAATACGCACGACAATGACAGTAGTTTAAAGTCATTTTAAGCGTGGTTTATCTTTCAAAATGTAAATATGGTTTTGGGGGGGCGGGGGGGGCAGAGCTCTGTGACGTCATATTTGAGGGGGGGTCTGAATGTTTGTGACGAGGTGGGGGGTCAAAGATCGTCCAGAATCGCGTGAAGTCATTTATGGGCGGCCCCAAAGGAGTTCAGCGTGGGTACGCGGTGGCATCAACCACCACCACTACCGCCACCACCACCACTACCACAGCAACCACCACCACTACCGCCACCACCACCACTACCGCCACCACCACCACTACCGCCACCACCACCACCACCACTACAACATCAACCACCACCACTACCATCACTACCATCACTACCGCAACCACCACCACCACCACCACTACCACAGCAACCACCATCACTACCGCCACCACCACCACTACCACAACAACCACCACCACTACCGCCACCACCACCACTACCACAGCAACCACCACCACTACCGCCACCACCACCACTACCGCCACCACCACCACCACCACTACAACATCAACCACCACCACTACCATCACTACCATCACTACCGCAACCACCACCACCACCACTACCACAGCAACCACCATCACTACCGCCACCACCATCACTACCACAGCAACCACCACCACTACCGCCACCACCACCACTACCACTACCACAGCAACCACCATCACTACCGCCACCACAGCAACCACCACCACTACCGCCACCACCACCACTACCACTACCACAGCAACCACCATCACTACCGCCACCACCACCACCACTACCACAGCAACCACCACCACTACCGCCACCACCACCACTACCACAGCAACCACCACCATCACATCAACCACCACAGTAACTACCGCCACCACTATCACCATCACATCAACCACCACCATCACTACCGCCACCACCATCACTACCGCCACCACCATCACTACCACCACCACCATCACTACCGCCACCACTATCACCATCACATCAACCACCACCATCACATCAACCACCACCATCACTACCGCCACCACCATCACTACCACATCAACCACCATCACTACCACATCAACCACCATCACTACCACATCAACCACCATCACTACCACATCAACCACCATCAATACCACATCAACCACCATCACTACCACCACCATCACTACCACATCAACCACCATCACTACCACATCAACCACCATCACTAACACATCAACCACCATCACTACCACATCAACCACCATCACTACCACCACCATCACTACCGCATCAACCACCATCACTACCACATCAACCACCATCACTACCACATCAACCACCATCACTACCACATCAACCACCATCACTACTACATCAACCACCATCACTACCACATCAACCACCATCACTACCACATCAACCACCATCACTACCACATCAACCACCATCACTACCACATCAACCACCATCACTACCACATCCACCACCATCACTACCACATCAACCACCATCACTACCACATCAACCACCATCACTACCACATCAGCCACCATCACTACCACATCAACCACCATCACTACCACATCAGCCACCATCACTACCACATCAACCACCATCACTACCACATCAACCACCATCACCACCACATCAACCACCATCACCACCACATCAACCACCATCACTACCACATCAACCACCATCACTACTACATCAACCACCATCACTACCACATCAACCACCATCACTACCACATCAACCACCATCACTACCACATCAACCACCATCACTACCACATCAACCACCATCACTACCACATCAACCACCATCACTACCACATCCACCACCATCACTACCACCACCATCACTACCGCATCAACCACCATCACTACCACATCAACCACCATCACTACCACATCAACCACCATCACTACCACATCAACCACCATCACTACTACATCAACCACCATCACTACCACATCAACCACCATCACTACCACATCAACCACCATCACTACCACATCAACCACCATCACTACCACATCAACCACCATCACTACCACATCAACCACCATCACTACCACATCCACCACCATCACTACCACATCAACCACCATCACTACCACATCAACCACCATCACTACCACATCAGCCACCATCACTACCACATCAACCACCATCACTACCACATCAGCCACCACCACTACCACATCAACCACCATCACTACCACATCAACCACCATCACCACCACATCAACCACCATCACCACCACATCAACCACCATCACTACCACATCAACCACCATCACTACCACATCAACCACCATCACTACCACATCAGCCACCATCACTACCACATCAACCACCATCACTACCACATCAACCACCATCACTACCACATCAACCACCATCACTACCACCACCATCACTACCACATCAACCACCATCACTACCACATCAACCACCATCACTACCACATCAACCACCATCACTACCACATCAACCACCATCACTACCACATCAACCACCATCACTACCACATCAACCACCATCACTACCACATCAGCCACCATCACTACCACATCAACCACCATCACTACCACATCAACCACCATCACCACCACATCAACCACCATCACCACCACATCAACCACCATCACTACCACATCAACCACCATCACTACCACATCAACCACCATCACTACCACATCAGCCACCATCACTACCACATCAACCACCATCACTACCACATCAACCACCATCACTACCACATCAACCACCATCACTACCACCACCATCACTACCACATCAACCACCATCACTACCACATCAACCACCATCACTACCACATCAACCACCATCACTACCACATCAACCACCATCACTACCACATCAACCACCATCACTACCACATCAACCACCATCACTACCACATCAACCACCATCACTACCACATCAACCACCATCACTACCACATCAACCACCATCACTACCACATCAACCACCATCACTACCACATCAACCACCATCACTACCACATCAACCACCATCACTACCACATCAACCACCATCACTACCACATCAACCACCATCACCACCACATCAACCACCATCACTACCACATCAACCACCATCACTACCACATCAACCACCATCACTACCACATCAACCACCATCACTACCACATCAACCACCATCACTACCACATCAACCACCATCACTACCACATCAACCACCATCACTACCACATCAACCACCATCACTACCACATCAACCACCATCACCACCACATCAACCACCATCACTACCACATCAACCACCATCACTACCACATCAACCACCATCACTACCACATCAACCACCATCACCACCACATCAACCACCATCACTACCACATCAACCACCATCACTACCACATCAACCACCATCACTACCACATCAACCACCATCACTACCACATCAACCACCATCACTACCACATCAACCACCATCACCACCACATCAACCACCATCACTACCACATCAACCACCACCATCACTACCACATCAACCACCATCACTACCACATCAACCACCATCACTACCACATCAACCACCATCACTACCACATCAACCACCATCACTACCACATCAACCACCATCACTACCACATCAACCACCATCACTACCACATCAACCACCATCACTACCACATCAACCACCATCACTACCACATCAACCACCATCACTACCACATCAACCACCATCACTACCACATCAACCACCATCACTACCGCCACCACCATCACCACCACATCAACCACCATCACTACCACATCAACCACCATCACTACCGCCACCACCATCACCACCACATCAACCACCATCACTACCACATCAACCACCATCACTACCACATCAACCCCCATCACTACCACATCAACCACCATCACTACCACATCAACCACCATCACCACCACATCAACCACCATCACTACCACATCAACCACCATCACTACCACATCAACCACCATCACTACCACATCAACCACCATCACTACCACATCAACCACCATCACTACCACATCAACCACCATCACTACCACATCAACCACCATCACTACCGCCACCACCATCACCACCACATCAACCACCATCACTACCACATCAACCACCATCACTACCACATCAACCACCATCACTACCACATCAACCACCATCACTACCACATCAACCACCATCACCACCACATCAACCACCATCACTACCACATCAACCACCATCACTACCACATCAACCACCATCACTACCACATCAACCACCATCACTACCACATCAACCACCATCACTACCACATCAACCACCATCACTACCGCCACCACCATCACCACCACATCAACCACCATCACTACCACATCAACCACCATCACTACCACATCAACCACCATCACTACCACATCAACCACCATCACTACCACATCAACCACCATCACTACCACATCAACCACCATCACTACCACATCAACCACCATCACCACCACATCAACCACCATCACTACCACATCAACCACCATCACTACCACATCAACCACCATCACTACCACATCAACCACCATCACTACCACATCAACCACCATCACTACCACATCAACCACCATCACTACCACATCAACCACCATCACTACCACATCAACCACCATCACTACCACATCAACCACCATCACTACCACATCAACCACCATCACTACCACATCAACCACCATCACTACCACATCAACCACCATCACTACCACATCAACCACCATCACTACCACCACCATCACTACCACATCAACCACCATCACTACCACATCAACCACCATCACTACCACATCAACCACCATCACTACCGCCACCACCATCACCACCACATCAACCACCATCACTACCACATCAACCACCATCACTACCACATCAACCACCATCACTACCACATCAACCACCATCACTACCACATCAACCACCATCACTACCACATCAACCACCATCACTACCACATCAACCACCATCACCACCACATCAACCACCATCACTACCACATCAACCACCATCACTACCACATCAACCACCATCACTACCACATCAACCACCATCACTACCACATCAACCACCATCACTACCACATCAACCACCATCACTACCACATCAACCACCATCACTACCACATCAACCACCATCACTACCACATCAACCACCATCACTACCACATCAACCACCATCACTACCACATCAACCACCATCACCACCACATCAACCACCATCACTACCACATCAACCACCATCACTACCACATCAACCACCATCACTACCACATCAACCACCATCACTACCACATCAACCACCATCACTACCACATCAACCACCATCACTACCACATCAACCACCATCACTACCACATCAACCACCATCACTACCACATCAACCACCATCACTACCACATCAACCACCATCACTACCACATCAACCACCATCACCACCACATCAACCACCATCACTACCACATCAACCACCATCACTACCACATCAACCACCATCACTACCACATCAACCACCATCACTACCACATCAACCACCATCACTACCACATCAACCACCATCACTACCACATCAACCACCATCACTACCACCACCATCACTACCACATCAACCACCATCACTACCACATCAACCACCATCACTAACACATCAACCACCATCACTACCACATCAACCACCATCACTACCACCACCATCACTACCGCATCAACCACCATCACTACCACATCAACCACCATCACTACCACATCAACCACCATCACTACCACATCAACCACCATCACTACCACATCAACCACCATCACTACCACATCAACCACCATCACTACCACATCAACCACCATCACTACCACATCAACCACCATCACTACCACATCAACCACCATCACTACCACATCAACCACCATCACCACCACATCAACCACCATCACTACCACATCAACCACCATCACTACCACATCAACCACCATCACTACCACATCAACCACCATCACTACCACATCAACCACCATCACTACCACATCAACCACCATCACTACCACATCAACCACCATCACTACCACATCAACCACCATCACTACCACATCAACCACCATCACTACCACATCAACCACCATCACTACCACATCAACCACCATCACTACCACATCAACCACCATCACTACCACATCAACCACCATCACTACCACCACCATCACTACCACATCAACCACCATCACTACCACATCAACCACCATCACTACCACATCAACCACCATCACTACCACATCAACCACAGCCTTCGCTTATGGAACCCCCCCCCCCCCCCGGGGTCCCGCCATGAGGTTCTCTTGCCGCTGCAGGGTAGTGATGCCGCCACGCGGGGGACCCTTTGCCTGTGTCCTGTGTGTGCACAGGCTGCGGGGAGGCGTGGACCCCCTGTGGCTGGGCTGTGGCTGGGAGCGCGAGGCCAGCGCGGAGCTCCGTGATTGGTCGCTGGCGCCCGTGGGGGGGGATGAGGGGGCGGGGCTGGAGGCGGAGCTTGGGCCGGGAAACGGAAGCCGCCGATTGGCTGGAGGTCGCTCCGAGGGGAGGGGCCCTGGCTGGGGGGCGGGGCTCCCTTACTGGGGGAGGGATCGGCACGGGGAGGCGGGACCAGGTGAGGGGAGGGGCTATGGGGGGGGGTGAGGGGAGGGGCTACGGGGGGGGTGAGGGGAGGGGCTATGGGGGGCGGTAGGGGAGGGGAGGGGCTATGGGGGGGTAGGTGAGGGGAGGGGCTATGGGGGGGTAGGTGAGGGGAGGGGCTATGGGGGGGGGGTAGTTGAGGGGAGGGGCTATGGGGGGGGTAGGTGAGGGGAGGGGCTATGGGGGGGTAGGTGAGGGGAGGGGCTATGGGGGGGTAGGTGAGGGGAGGGGCTATGGGGGCGGGGTAGGTGAGGGGAGGGGCTATGGGGGGGGGTAGGTGAGGGGAGGGGCTATGGGGGGGTAGGTGAGGGGAGGGGCTATGGGGGGTAGGTGAGGGGAGGGGCTATGGGGGGGTAGGTGAGGGGAGGGGCTATGGGGGGGGTAGGTGAGGGGAGGGGCTATGGGGGGGGGGTAGGTGAGGGGAGGGGCTATGGGGGGGTAGGTGAGGGGAGGGGCTATGGGGGGGGGTAGTTGAGGGGAGGGGCTATGGGGGGGGTAGGTGAGGGGAGGGGCTATGGGGGGGTAGGTGAGGGGAGGGGCTATGGGGGGGTAGGTGAGGGGAGGGGCTATGGGGGGGGTAGGTGAGGGGAGGGGCTATGGGGGGGGGGTAGGTGAGGGGAGGGGCTATGGGGGGGTAGGTGAGGGGAGGGGCTATGGGCGGGGGTAGGTGAGGGGAGGGGCTATGGGGGGGTAGGTGAGGGGAGGGGCTATGCGGGGGTAGGTGAGGGGAGGGGCTATGGGGGGGTAGGTGAGGGGAGGGGCTATGGGGGGGGGTAGGTGAGGGGAGGGGCTATGGGGGGGTAGGTGTGGGGAGGGGCTATGGGGGGGTAGGTGAGGGGAGGGGCTATGGGGGGGGGTAGGTGAGGGGAGGGGCTATGGGGGGGGTAGGTGAGGGGAGGGGCTATGGGGGGGGGGTAGGTAAGGGGAGGGGCTATGGGGGGGTAGGTGAGGGGAGGGGCTATGGGGGGAGTAGGTGAGGGGAGGGGCTATGGGGGGGTAGGTGAGGGGAGGGGCTATGGGGGGGGTAGGTAAGGGGAGGGGCTATGGGGGGGTAGGTGAGGGGAGGGGCTATGGGGGGGGTAGGTGAGGGGAGGGGCTATGGGGGGGTAGGTGAGGGGAGGGGCTATGGGGGGGGGTAGGTGAGGGGAGGGGCTATGGGGGGGTAGGTGAGGGGAGGGGCTATGGGGGGGGTGAGGGGAGGGGCTATGGGGGGGTAGGTGAGGGGAGGGGCTATGGGGGGGGTAGTGGCTTGTACCGTAACATCCTCCTGCACCTAGCCTGGCACAAGGGGGCACAGGTGGCGCATTGGCCAGTCATCTTAGTCAACCCATGGCACCTGGGTCTCTTCCATGACCTAATCCTGCACCTAGCCTGGCACAGCAGTCAACCCATGGCACCTGCTGGGTCTGTCCCTTGACCTCCTGCACCTAGCCTGGCACAAGCACCGTCATGACGTGTGTGTGTGTCTGTGCGGTTAGCGCTCTGCGCTATGAACCCGACCGACCCGAGTTCGATTCCCGCTCATGTCCACCAACACCCAGTGACGATTCATCTCGAATTGAAGCTTTCGTGACTGAAAAAATTACTATACTCATTGGTTCTTTCGGTAAAGTCACGTATGTAGAAATAAAATACTATTTAAATAAATCACAAATAAAATACAATTTAAATCACAAATAAAATACAATTTAAATAAATCACAAATAAGATAAAATTTATATAAATCACAGCCTTCATAGGTGCCCGCTAACAGCACTTGCCCTTACAGTCTGTTAAGGCTATACGGGGGATCTTTATCTTTATGTGGTGGGTGTGTGTGTGGTGTGTGTGTGTGGTGTGTGTGTGTGTGGTGTGTGTGGGGTGTGTGTGTGGGGTGTGTGTGTGTGGTGTGTGTGTGTGGTGTGTGTGGGGTGTGTGTGGGGTGTGTGTGTGTGGTGTGTGTGTGTGGTGTGTGTGGGGTGTGTGTGTGGGGTGTGTGTGTGTGTGGTGTGTGTGTGTGGTGTGTGTGTGGTGTGTGTGGGGTGTGTGTGTGTGGTGTGTGTGTGTGGTGTGTGTGGGGTGTGTGTGTGGGGTGTGTGTGTGTGGTGTGTGTGTGTGGTGTGTGTGTGGTGTGTGTGGGGTGTGTGTGTGTGGTGTGTGTGTGTGGTGTGTGTGGGGTGTGTGTGGGGTGTGTGTACGTGTGTTGTGTGTTGTTATAGGTGCTGCTACTCGCTAGCAGCACTTGCCCCAACAGTCTGTTAGAGGCTTCACGGGGGACCTTTGTCTTTGTAACCCCTCCCCTCCAGACACGTGGGGTGCAGGTGGGGGCTCTGCCCCCCGCCCCCGCAGGGGTCGCGACCTCACGGGGGGCAGCGCTGAGAACGGACTGGGTGAGTGTGTGGGTGAGTGTGTGGGTGAGTGTGGGTGAGTGTGTGGGTGAGTGTGTGGGTGAGTGTGTGGGTGAGTGTGGGTGAGTATGTGGGTGAGTGTGTGGGTGAGTGTGAGTGTGTGGGTGAGTGTGTGGGTGAGTGTGTGGGTGAGTGTGTGGGTGAGTGTGAGTGTGTGGGTGAGTGTGTGGGTGAGTGTGTGGGTGAGTGTGTGGGTGAGTGTGTGGGTGAGTGTGTGGGTGAGAGTGTGGGTGAGTGTGTGGGTGAGTGTGTGGGTGAGTGTGTGGGTGAGTGTGGGTGAGTGTGTGGGTGAGTGTGTGGGTGAGTGTGTGGGTGAGTGTGGGTGAGTGTGTGGGTGAGTGTGTGGGTGAGTGTGTGGGTGAGTGTGTGGGTGAGTGTGTGGGTGAGTGTGTGGGTGAGTGTGTGGGTGAGTGTGTGGGTGAGTGTGAGGGTGAGTGTGTGGGTGAGAGTGAGTGTGGGTGAGTGTGTGGGTGAGTGTGTGGGTGAGTGTGTGGGTGAGTGTGTGGGTGAGTGTGTGGGTGAGTGTGTGGGTGGTTGTGGGTGGGGGTGAGTGTGAGGGTGAGTGTGTGGGTGAGTGTGGGTGAGTGTGTGGGTGAGTGTGAGGGTGAGTGTGTGGGTGAGAGTGAGTGTGTGGGTGAGTGTGTGGGTGAGTGTGTGGGTGAGTGTGTGGGTGAGTGTGTGGGTGAGTGTGTGGGTGAGTGTGGGTGAGTGTGTGGGTGAGTGTGTGGGTGAGTGTGTGGGTGAGTGTGTGGGTGAGTGTGTGGGTGAGTGTGTGGGTGAGTGTGTGGGTGAGTGTGTGGGTGAGTGTGAGGGTGAGTGTGTGGGTGAGAGTGAGTGTGGGTGAGTGTGTGGGTGAGTGTGTGGGTGAGTGTGTGGGTGGTTGTGGGTGGGGGTGAGTGTGAGGGTGAGTGTGTGGGTGAGTGTGGGTGAGTGTGTGGGTGAGTGTGTGGGTGAGTGTGTGGGTGAGTGTGTGGGTGAGAGTGTGGGTGAGTGTGTGGGTGAGTGTGTGGGTGAGTGTGTGGGTGAGTGTGTGGGTTAGTGAGTGGGTGAGTGTGTGGGTGAGTGTGAAGGTGAGTGAGTGGGTGAGTGTGTGGGTGAGTGAGTGGGTGAGAGTGAGGGTGAGTGGGTGGGTGAGTGTGTGGGTGGTTGTGGGTGGGGGTGAGTGTGAGGGTGAGTGTGTGGGTGGTTGTGGGTGGGGGTGAGTGTGAGGGTGAGTGTGTGGGTGAGGGTGAGTGTGTGGGTGAGTGTGTGGGTGAGTGTGTGGGTGAGGGTTAGTGAGTGGGTGAGTGTGTGGGTGAGTGTGAGGGTGAGTGTGAGGGTGAGTGAGTGGGTGAGTGTGTGGGTGAGTGAGTGGGTGAGAGTGAGGGTGAGTGGGTGGGTGAGTGTGTGGGTGAGTGTGTGGGTGAGTGTGTGGGTGAGTGTGTGGGTGAGTGTGTGGGTGAGTGTGTGGGTGAGTGTGTGGGTGAGTGTGAGGGTGAGTGTGTGGGTGAGAGTGAGTGTGGGTGAGTGTGTGGGTGAGTGTGTGGGTGAGTGTGTGGGTGAGTGTGAGGGTGAGTGTGTGGGTGAGTGTGTGGGTGAGAGTGAGTGTGGGTGAGTGTGTGGGTGAGTGTGTGGGTGAGTGTGTGGGTGAGTGTGAGGGTGAGTGTGTGGGTGAGAGTGAGTGTGGGTGAGTGTGTGGGTGAGTGTGTGGGTGAGTGTGTGGGTGAGTGTGTGGGTGAGTGTGTGGGTGGTTGTGGGTGGGGGTGAGTGTGAGGGTGAGTGTGTGGGTGAGTGTGGGTGAGTGTGTGGGTGAGTGTGTGGGTGAGGGTTAGTGAGTGGGTGAGTGTGTGGGTGAGTGTGAAGGTGAGTGAGTGGGTGAGTGTGTGGGTGAGTGAGTGGGTGAGAGTGAGGGTGAGTGGGTGGGTGAGTGTGTGGGTGGTTGTGGGTGGGGGTGAGTGTGAGGGTGAGTGTGTGGGTGGTTGTGGGTGGGGGTGAGTGTGAGGGTGAGTGTGTGGGTGAGGGTGAGTGTGTGGGTGAGTGTGTGGGTGAGTGTGTGGGTGAGGGTTAGTGAGTGGGTGAGTGTGTGGGTGAGTGTGAGGGTGAGTGAGTGGGTGAGTGTGTGGGTGAGTGGGTGAGTGTGTGTGTGAGTGTGTGGGTGAGTGGGTGAGTGTGTGGGTGCGTGTGTGGGTGAGTGTGAGTGAGTGGGTGAGTGTGTGGGTGAGAGTGATGGTGGGTGAGTGTGTGGGTGAGAGTGAGGGTGAGTGGGTGGGTGAGTGTGTGGGTGAGAGTGAGGGTGAGTGTGTGGGTGAGTGTGTGGGTGAGGGTGAGTGAGTGAGTGGGTGAGAGAGAGAGAGGCTGAGTGGGTGAGAGTGAGGGTGAGTGGGTGGGTGGGTGAGTGTGTGGGTGAGAGTGAGGGTGAGTGGGTGAGTGTGGGTGAGGGTGAGTGAGTGAGTGGGTGGGTGAGTGTGTGGGTGAGAGTGAGGGTGAGTGTCGGTGAGTGTGTGGGTGTTGGTGAGGGTGAGTGTGTGGGTGTGGGTGAGTGAGTGGGTGAGTGTGTGGGTGAGTGTGAGGGTGAGTGTGTGGGTGAGTGAGTGGGTGAGTGTGAGTGAGTGGGTGAGTGTGTGGGTGCGTGTGTGGGTGAGGGTGAGTGTGAGTGAGTGTGTGAGTGTGTGGGTGAGTGTGTGGGTGAGGGTGAGTGTGAGTGAGTGGGTGAGTGTGTGGGTGAGTGTGTGGGTGAGTGGGTGAGTGTGTGGGTGAGGGTGAGTGTGTGGGTGAGTGTGTGTGTGAGTGTGTGGGTGAGTGGGTGAGTGTGTGGGTGCGTGTGTGGGTGAGTGTGAGTGAGTGGGTGAGTGTGTGGGTGAGAGTGAGGGTGGGTGAGTGTGTGGGTGAGAGAGAGGCTGAGTGGGTGAGAGTGAGGGTGAGTGGGTGGGTGGGTGAGTGTGTGGGTGAGAGTGAGGGTGAGTGGGTGAGTGTGGGTGAGGGTGAGTGAGTGAGTGAGTGGGTGGGTGAGTGTGTGGGTGAGAGTGAGGGTGAGTGTGGGTGAGTGTGTGGGTGTTGGTGAGGGTGAGTGTGTGGGTGTGGGTGAGTGAGTGGGTGAGTGTGTGGGTACGTGTGTGGGTGAGGGTGAGTGTGAGTGAGTGGGTGAGTGTGTGGGTGAGTGTGTGGGTGAGGGTGAGTGTGAGTGAGTGGGTGAGTGTGTGGGTGAGTGTGTGGGTGAGTGAGTGGGTGAGGGTGAGGGTGGGTGAGTGGGTGAGTGGGTGAGTGTGTGGGTGAGGGTGAGTGTGTGGGTGAGTGGGTGAGTGTGTGTGTGAGTGTGTGGGTGAGTGGGTGAGTGTGTGGATGTGTGTGTGGGTGAGTGTGAGTGAGTGGGTGAGTGTGTGGGTGAGAGTGAGGGTGGGTGAGTGTGTGGGTGAGAGTGAGGGTGAGTGGGTGGGTGAGGGTGTGGGTGAGAGTGAGGGTGAGTGGGTGGGTGAGTGTGTGGGTGAGAGTGAGGGTGAGTGGGTGAGTGTGGGTGAGGGTGAGTGAGTGAGTGGGTGGGTGAGTGTGTGGGTGAGAGTGAGGGTGAGTGTGGGTGAGTGTGTGGGTGTTGGTGAGGGTGAGTGTGTGGGTGTGGGTGAGTGAGTGGGTGAGTGTGTGGGTGAGTGTGAGGGTGAGTGTGTGGGTGAGTGAGTGGGTGAGTGTGAGTGAGTGGGTGAGTGTGTGGGTGAGTGGGTGAGTGTGTGGGTGAGTGGGTGGGTGAGTGTTTGGGTGAGTGTGTGGGTGAGGGTGAGTGAGTGGGTGAGTGTGGGTGAGGGTGAGTGAGTGGGTGAGAGAGAGGCTGAGTGGGTGAGAGTGACGGTGAGTGGGTGGGTGAGTGTGTGGGTGAGAGTGAGGGTGAGTGGGTGAGTGTGGGTGAGGGTGAGTGTGTGGGTGAGTGAGTGGGTAAGTGAGTGGGTGAGGGTGAGTGTGTGGGTGAGTGTGAGTGAGTGGGTGGGTGAGTGAATGGGTGAGTGTGAGTGAGTGGGTGGGTGAGTGTGTGGGTGAGTGTGAGTGAGTGGGTGGGTGAGTTTGCGGGTGAGGGTGAGTGAGTGGGTGGGTGAGTGAGTGGGTGAGTGTGAGTGAGTGGGTGGGTGAGTGTGTGGGTGAGTGTGTGGGTGAGTGTGTGGGTGAGTGTGTGGGTGAGTGGGTGAGAGTGAGAGTGAGTGTGGGTGTTGGTGAGGGTGAGTGGGTGGGTGAGTGTGTGAGTCAGTGAGGGTAAGTGGGTGAGTGTGTGGGTGAGTGGGTGAGAGTGAGAGTGAGTGTGGGTGTTGGTGAGGGTGAGTGGGTGGGTGAGTGTGTGAGTCAGTGAGGGTAAGTGGGTGAGTGTGTGGGTGAGTGGGTGAGAGTGCGGGTGAGTGTGGGTGTTGGTGAGGGTGAGTGGGTGGGTGAGTGTGTGAGTCAGTGAGGGTAAGTGGGTGAGTGTGGGTGTTAGTGAGGGTGAGAGGGTGGGTTAGTGAGGCTGCGAGTGAGGGTGAGTGGGGGTGAGTATGGGTGTTGGTGAGGGTGAGTGGGTGGGTGGGTGTATGTCTGATTGAGGGTGAGTGTGTGGTTGAGTGGGTGGGTGAGTGTGAGTGGGTGAGTGAGTGGGTGAGTGTGTGGGTGAGAGTGAGGGTGAGTGGGTGGGTGAGTGTGTGGGTGTGAGTGAGTGTGTGGGTGAGAGTGAGGGTGAGTGAGTGGGTGAGTGAGTGGGTGAGTGTGTGGGTGAGAGTGAGGGTGAGTGAGTGGGTGAGTGTGTGGGTGAGAGTGAGGGTGAGTGAGTGGGTGAGTGGGTGAGTGTGTGGGTTAGTGTGTGGGTGAGAGTGAGGGTGAGTGAGTGGGTGAGTGTATGGGTGAGAGTGAGGGTGAGTGGGTGGGTGAGTGTGAGGGTGAGTGGGTGGGTGAGTGTGTGGGTGAGTGAGGGTAAGTGGGTGAGTGTGGGTGTTGGTGAGGGTGAGTGGGTGGGTGATTGTGTGAGTGAGGGTGAGTGGTTGGGTGTGAGAGTGAGTGGGTGGGTGGGTGAGGGGGTGAGTGTGGGTGTTGGTGAAGGTGAGTGGGTGGGTGAGTGTGTGAGTGAGGGTGAGTGGTTGGGTGTGAGAGTGAGGGTGAGTGGGTGGGTGAGTGTGGGTGTTGGTGAGGGTGAGTGAGTGAGTGGGTGGGTGAGTGGGTGAAATGGTATGAGAGTGTGGGTGAGTGTGTGTGAGGGTGAGTGGGTGGGTGAGTCAGGGTGAGCGGGTGAGTGTGTGAGCGTGAGTGGGTGGGTGAGTCGGGGTGAGTGGGTGAGTATGTGTGAGAGTGAGGGTGAATGGGTGAGTGTGTGAGATTGAGGGTGAGTGGGTGGGTGAGTGGGTGAGTGTGTGTGAGTGAGGGTGAGTGGGTGAGAGGGTAAGTGTGTGTGATGGTGAGGTGAGTGAGTGTGAGAGTGAGGCTGCGTGGGTGAGTGTGTGAGTGAGTGAGTGGGTGAGTGATGGTGAGGTGAGAGGGGGGGGTGAGGGTGAGTGGGTGAGTGTGAGTGGGTTAGTGAGGGTGAGAGGGTGAGTGGGTGAGAGTGAGGATGAGAGGGTGAGTGTGTGGGTGAGAGTGAGGGTGAGTGTGTGGGTGAGTGAGTGTGTGGGTGAGTGTGTGGGTCGGTGGGTGAGTGGGTGTTGGTGAGGGTGAGTGGGTGGGTGAGTGTGTGGGTGACTGTGTGGGTGAGTGGGTGGGTGAGTGGGTGGGTGAGTGGGTGTTGGTGAGGGTGAGTGGGTGGGTGAGTGTGTGGGTGAGTGAGGGTAAGTGGGTGAGTGTGGGTGTTGGTGAGGGTGAGTGGGTGGGTGAGTGTGTGAGTGAGGGTGAGTGGTTGGGTGTGAGAGTGAGTGGGTGGGTGTTTGGGTGAGGGGGTGAGTGTGGGTGTTGGTGAAGGTGAGTGGGTGGGTGAGTGTGTGAGTGAGGGTGAGTGGTTGGGTGTGAGAGTGAGTGTGAGTGGGTTAGTGAGGGTGAGTGGGTAAAACGGTGAGAGGGTGAGTGTCACGGGCTTTAATGTCTGTTACCACAGGAGCTCCCACTGATTTCTAATGTCTGTGTGAGTGCAGTAGCTGCCACTGATTTCTAATGTGTCTGTGTGAGTACAGGAGCTGCCACTGATTTCTAATGTGTATGTGTGAATCCAGGAGCTGCTACTGATTTCTAATGTGTCTGTGTGAGTCCAGGAGCTGCCACTGATTTCTAATGTGTCTGTGTCAGTGCAGGAGCTGCCACTGATTTCTAATGTGTCTGTGTGAGTGCAGCAGCTGCCACTGATTTCTAATGTGTCTGTGTGAGTGCAGGAGCTGCCACTGATGTCTAATGTGTCTGTCTGAATGCAGGAGCTGCCACTGATTTCTAATGTGTCTGTGTGAGTACAGGAGCTGCCTCTGATTTCTAATGTGTCTGTGTGGGTGCAGTAGCTGCCACTGATTTCTAATGTGTCTGTGTGAGTACAGGAGCTGCCTCTGATTTCTAATGTGTCTGTGTGGGTGCAGTAGCTGCCACTGATTTCTAATGTGTCTGTGTGAGTGCAGGAGCTGCCACTGATTTCTAATGTGTCTGTGTGAGTCCAGTAGCTGCCACTGATTTCTAATGTGTCTGTGTGAGTACAGGAGCTGCCACTGATTTCTAATGTGTCTGTGTGAGTACAGGAGCTGCCACTGATTTCTAATGTGTCTGTGTGAGTGCAGGAGCTGCCACTGATTTCTAATGTGTCTGTGTGAGTACAGGAGCTGCCACTGATTTCTAATTTCTAATGTGTCTGTGTGAGTACAGGAGCTGCCACTGATTTCTAATGTGTCTGTGTGAGTACAGGAGCTGCCACTGATTTCTAATGTGTCTGTGTGGGTACAGGAGCTGCCACTGATTTCTAATGTGTCTGTGTGAGTGCAGGAGCTGCCACTGATTTCTAATGTGTCTGTGTGAGTGCAGGAGCTGCCACTGATTTCTAATGTGTCTGTGTGAGTGCAGGAGCTGCCACTGATTTCTAATGTGTCTGTGTGAGTACAGGAGCTGCCACTGATTTCTAATGTGTCTGTGTGAGTGCAGGAGCTGCCACTGATTTCTAATGTGTCTGTGTGAGTGCAGGAGCTGCCACTGATTTCTAATGTGTATCTGTGAGTGCAGGAGCTGCCACTGATTTCTAATGTGTCTGTATGAGTGCAGGAGCTGCCACTGATTTCTAATTTGTCTGTGTGAGTGCAGGAGCTGCCACTGATTTCTAATGTGTCTGTGTGAGTGCAGGAGCTGCCACTGATTTCTAATGTGTCTGTGTGAGTACAGGAGCTGCCTCTGATTTCTAATGTGTCTCTGTGGGTGCAGTAGCTGCCACTGATTTCTAATGTGTCTGTCTGAGTACAGGAGCTGCCTCTGATTTCTAATGTGTCTCTGTGGGTGCAGTAGCTGCCACTGATTTCTAATGTGTCTGGGTGAGTCCAGGAGCTGCCACTGATTTCTAATGTGTCTGTGTGAGTACAGGAGCTGCCTCTGATTTCTAATGTGTCTCTGTGGGTGCAGTAGCTGCCACTGATTTATAATGTGTCTGTGTGAGTACAGGAGCTGCCACTGATTTCTAATGTGTCTGTGTGAGTACAGGAGCTGCCACTGATTTCTAATGTGTCTGTGTGAGTGCAGGAGCTGCCACTGATTTCTAATGTGTCTGTGTGAGTACAGGAGCTGCCTCTGATTTCTAATGTGTCTCTGTGGGTGCAGTAGCTGCCACTGATTTCTAATGTGTCTGTGTGAGTGCAGGAGCTGCCACTGATTTCTAATGTGTCTGTGTGAGTACAGGAACTGCCACTGATTTCTAATCTGTCTGTGTGAGTACAGGAGCTGCCACGGATTTCTAATGTGTCTGTGTGAGTACAGGAGTTGCCACTGATTTCTAATGTGTCTGTGTGAGTGCAGGAGCTTCCACTGATTTCTAATGTGTCTGTGTGAGTACAGGAGCTGCCACTGATTTCTAATGTGTCTCTGTGAGTGCAGGAGCTGCCACTGATTTCTAATGTGTCTCTGTGAGTGCAGGAGCTGCCTCTGAGTCTTGTCAACCTCCCGACTCAAGCGCACGTCTGGGTCTCCCATCACCAGATGCTAAGGTGACACACACACAGACACAGATACACACACAGACACACACAGACACACACAGACACACACACACAGACACATACACACACACACAGACACGTACACACACAGACACACACAGACACGTACACACACAGACACGTACACACACAGACACACAGACACGTACACACACAGACACGTGTACACACACAGACACAGACACGTGTACACACACAGACACGTACACACACTCAGACACACACGTACACAGACACGTACACACACACACACTCAGACACGTACACACACACAGACACGTACACACACACAGACACGTGCACACACACACGTGCACACACACACACGTACACACACACACGTACACACAGACACGTAGACAAAGACATAAAAAAAAAACAAAGGTCCCCCATGTAGCCTTAACAGACTGCAGGGGCAAGTGCTGTCAGTAGCGAGTAGCAACAGCGCCTATGAAGGTAGACACAGACAAAGGTCCCCCGTGTAGCCTCTCACAGACTGCAGGAGCAAGTGCTGTTAGCGAGCACCTATGAAGGCTACCGGCACTGTGGCACACGAGGGGGTAGGTGGCCAGCACCACGCCCGGCCGCCTTTGTCTCCCCAGTGGCGATGTTTACTCACCGCACCAGGTACTCATTTGAGGCTGAGTCCACCTAGGGGAGGCCGTGACTGGGTCAGGTAATCGTCACCGGCGGTGGCCGTGAGCGCACTAACCGCTGCACCACCACTCCCCACGACAGACGGACAGATACTAACCGCTGCACCACCACTCCCCACGACAGATGGACAGACACTAACCGCTGCACCACCACTCCCCACGACAGATGGACAGACACTAACCGCTGCACCACCACTCCCCACGACAGACGGACAGACACTAACCGCTGCACCACCACTCCCCACGACAGACGGACAGACACTAACCGCTGCACCACCACTCCCCACGACAGATGGACAGATACTAACCGCTGCACCACCACTCCCCACGACAGATGGACAGATACTAACCGCTGCACCACCACTCCCCACGACAGATGGACAGATACTAACCGCTGCACCACCACTCCCCACGACAGACGGACAGACACTAACCGCTGCACCACCACTCCCCACGACAGACGGACAGACACTAACCGCTGCACCACCACTCCCCGCGACAGACGGACAGACACTAACCGCTGCACCACCACTCCCCACGACAGACGGACAGACACTAACCGCTGCACCACCACTCCCCACGACAGACGGACAGACACTAACCGCTGCACCACCACTCCCCACGACAGATGGACAGACACTAACCGCTGCACCACCACTCCCCACGACAGACGGACAGACACTAACCGCTGCACCACCACTCCCCACGACAGATGGACAGACACTAACCGCTGCACCACCACTCCCCACGACAGATGGACAGATACTAACCGCTGCACCACCACTCCCCACGACAGACGGACAGATACTAACCGCTGCACAACCACTCCCCACGACAGATGGACAGATACTAACCGCTGCACCACCACTCCCCACGACAGACGGACAGACACTAACCGCTGCACCACCACTCCCCACGACAGACGGACAGATACTAACCGCTGCACCACCACTCCCCACGACAGATGGACAGATACTAACCGCTGCACCACCACTCCCCACGACAGATGGACAGACACTAACCGCTGCACCACCACTCCCCACGACAGACGGACAGACACTAACCGCTGCACCACCACTCCCCACGACAGACGGACAGACACTAACCGCTGCACCACCACTCCCCACGACAGACGGACAGACACTAACCGCTGCACCACCACTCCCCACGACAGATGGACAGACACTAACCGCTGCACCACCACTCCCCACGACAGACGGACAGATACTAACCGCTGCACCACCACTCCCCACGACAGACGGACAGACACTAACCGCTGCACCACCACTCCCCACGACAGACGGACAGACACTAACCGCTGCACCACCACTCCCCACGACAGACGGACAGACACTAACCGCTGCACCACCACTCCCCACGACAGATGGACAGACACTAACTGCTGCACCACCACTCCCCACGACAGACGGACAGACACTAACCGCTGCACCACCACTCCCCACGACAGACGGACAGACACTAACCGCTGCACCACCACTCCCCACGACAGACGGACAGACACTAACCGCTGCACCACCACTCCCCACGACAGACGGACAGACACTAACCGCTGCACCACCACTCCCCACGACAGACGGACAGACACTAACCGCTGCACCACCACTCCCCACGATAGATGGACAGACACTAACCGCTGCACCACCACTCCCCACGACAGACGGACAGACACTAACCGCTGCACCACCACTCCCCACGACAGACGGACAGACACTAACCGCTGCACCACCACTCCCCACGACAGATGGACAGACACTAACCGCTGCACCACCACTCCCCACGACAGACGGACAGACACTAACCGCTGCACCACCACTCCCCACGA
>NW_027621455.1:12500-28031 GCF_964198595.1 Lampetra fluviatilis | reverse complement strand
GGTGAGTGGGTGGGTGAGTGGGTGGGGTGGGTGGGTGGGTGGGTGAGTGAGTGAGTGGGTGGGTGAGTGGGTGGGTGGGTGAGTGGGTGGGTGGGTGGGTGGGTGGGTGAGTGGGTGGGTGGTGTGGGTGGGTGGGTGAGTGAGTGAGTGAGTGAGTGGGTGGGTGAGTGGGTGGGTGGGTGAGTGAGTGGGTGAGTGGGTGAGTGGGTGGGTGAGTGGGTGGGTGAGTGGGTGGGTGGGTGGGTGGGTGAGTGAGTGGGTGAGTGAGAGGGTGAGTGGGTGGGTGAGTGGGTGAGTGGGGTGAGTGGGTGGGGTGGGTGAGTGAGTGGGTGAGTTGGTGAGTGAGTGGGTGGGTGGGTGAGTGAGTGAGTGGGTGAGTGGGTGGGTGGGTGGGTGAGTGAGTGGGGTGGGTGAGTGGGTGAGTGAGTGGGTTGGTGATTCGGTGAGTGGGTGGGTGGGTGAGTGGGTTGGTGGGTGGGTGGGTGAGTGGGTGGGTGGGTGGTGAGTGGGTGGGTGAGTGGGTGAGTGGGTGGGTGGGTGGGGTGAGTGGGGTGGGTGGGTGAGTGGGTGGGTGGGTGAGTGAGAGGGTGAGTGGGTGGGTGGGTGGGTGAGTGAGTGAGTGAGTGAGTGAGTGGGTGGGTGAGTGAGAGGGTGAGTGGGTGGGTGGGTGAGTGGGTGGGTGAGTGGGTGGGTGGGTGAGTGAGTGGGTGGGTGGGTGAGTGGGTGGGTGGGTGAGTGGGTGGGTGGGTGAGTGAGAGGGGTGAGTGGGTGGGTGAGTGGGTGGGTGAGTGGGTGGAGTGAGTGAGTGGGTGAGTGAGTGGGTGAGTGGGTGAGTGGGTGGTGTGAGTGGGTGGGTGAGTGGGTGAGTGGGTGGGTGGGTGGGTGGGTGAGTGGGTGAGTGGCTGGGTGGGTGGGTGGGTGAGTGGCTGGGTGGGTGGGTGGGTGAGTGGCTGGGTGGGTGGGTGAGTGAGTGAGTGGGTGAGTGAGTGGGGTGGGTGAGTGGGTGAGTGGGTGGGTGGGTGAGTGAGTGGGTGGGTGAGTGGGTGGGTGGGTGGGTGAGTGAGTGGGTGAGTGGGTGAGTGGGTGGGTGGGTGGGTGGGTGGGTGAGTGGGTGGGTGGGTGGGTGGGTGAGTGGTGGTGGGTGGGTGGGTGGGTGAGTGGGTGAGTGGGTGAGTGGGTGGGTGAGTGAGTGGGTGGGTGAGTGGGTGGGTGAGTGAGTGGGTGGGTGGTTGGGTGAGTGAGTGGGTGGGTGAGTGGGTGGGTGAGTGAGTGAGTGGGTGGGTGGGTGGGTGAGTGAGTGAGTGGGTGGGTGAGTGAGTGGGTGGGTGAGTGAGTGGGTGGGTGAGTGGGTGAGTGGGTGAGTGAGTGGGTGAGTGGGTTGGTGGGTGGGTGGGTGGGTGGGTGAGTGAGTGAGTAGGTGAGTGAGTGAGTGTCTGAGTGAGTGGCTGAGTGAGTGAGTGTCTGGAGTGAGTGGCTGAGTGAGTGACTGAGTGGCTGAGTGACTGAGTGGCTGAGTGAGTGAGTGACTGACTGAGTGGGTGAGTGAGTGAGTGAGTGGGTGGGTGTGTGAGTGAGTGAGTGGGTGGGTGGGTGGGTGAGTGGGTGGTGAGTGGGTGGTGAGTGGGTGAGTGAGTGGGTGAGTGGCTGGGTGGGTGGGGTGGGTGAGTGGCTGGGTGGGTGGGTGAGTGAGTGGGTGAGTGGGTGGGTGAGTGGGTGGGTGGGGGGGTGGGTGGGTGAGTGGGTGGGGTGAGTGGGTGAGTGGGTGGGTGGGTGGGTGGGTGGGTGAGTGAGTGGGTGGGTGGGTGGGTGGTGGGTGGGTGGGTGGGTGAGTGGGTGAGTGTGTGGTGTGGGTGGGTGGGTGAGTGGGTGGGTGAGTGGGTGGGTGAGTGAGTGGGTGGGTGGTTGGGTGAGTGAGTGTGTGGGTGAGTGGGTGGGTGAGTGAGTGAGTGGGTGGGTGGGTGGGTGGGTGGGTGAGTGGGTGGGTGGTGGTGAGTGGGTGGGTGGGTGGGGTGAGTGGGTGAGTGAGTGGGTGAGTGGGTGAGTGAGTGGGTGAGTGGGTTGGTGGGTGGGTGGGTGGGTGGGTGGGTGAGTGAGTGTCTGAGTGAGTGTGAGTGGCTGAGTGAGTGACTGAGTGGCTGAGTGACTGAGTGGCTGAGTGAGTGAGTGACTGACTGAGTGGGTGAGGTGGGTGGGTGAGTGAGTGGGTGGGTGGGTGGAGTGAGTGGGTGAGTGAGTGAGTGGGTGGGTGAGTGAGTGAGTGAGTGGGTGATTGAGTGAGTGTCTGAGTGAGTGGCTGAGTGAGTGAGTGAGTGTCTGAGTGAGTGAGTGGCTGAGTGAGTGACTGAGTGGCTGAGTGACTGAGTGGCTGAGTGAGTGAGTGACTGACTGAGTGGGTGAGTGAGTGAGTGAGTGGGTGGGTGTGTGAGTGAGTGAGTGGGTGGGTGAGTGACTGAGTGACTGACTGACTGACTGAGTGACTGAGTGACTGGCTGAGTGACTGACTGAGTGACTGAGTGAGTGACTTGACTGAGTGGCTGAGTGAGTGAGTGACTGAGTGGCTGAGTGAGTGAGTGACTGAGTGGCTGAGTGAGTGACTGACTGAGTGGTTGAGTGAGTGAGTGAGTGGGTGGGTGTGTGAGTGACTGAGTGACTGACTGAGTGACTGACTGACTGACCGACTGACCGAGTGTCTGAGTGACTGAGTGAGCAATCCACCTCTCATCCCTCGCCGCGCCCTCCCTCAGGAACAAGCACATCATGATCGACCTGGGCACGGGGAACAACAACAAGATCAACTGGGCGCTGGAGGATAAGCAGGAGATGGTGGACATCGTGGAGACGGTCTACCGCGGAGCTCGCAAGGGCCGGGGGTTGGTGGTGTCGCCCAAAGATTACTCCACCAAATACCGATACTAGACGCTCACTCAGTCAGGCAGACAGTCGGGCGGTCAGTCAGTCAGTCACTCAGTCAGTTACTCATTCAGTCACTCACTCAGTCAGTTACTCACTCAGTCACTCACTCACCCACTCACTCAGTCACTCAGGCAGTCAGTCACTCAGTCAGTTACTCATTCAGTCACTCACTCAGTCAGTTACTCACTCACTCACTCACCTACTCACTCACTCGCTCAGCCACCCACTCACCCACTCACCCACTCACCCATTCACCCACTCACTCGCTCACCCACTCACCCACCCACTCACTCACTCACTCACGCGCCCACTCACCCACTCACCCACTCACTCGCTCACCCACTCACTCACCCACTCACTCACCCACTCACTCACCCACGCACTCACCCACTCACTCACTCAACCACTCACTCACCAACTCACCCATTCACCCACCCACCCACTCACCCACTCACCCACCCACTCACCCACTCACCCACCCACCCACTCACCCACCCACCCACTCACTCACTCACCCACCCACTCACCCACTCACTCACCCACCCACTCACCCACTCACCCACCCACTCACCCACTCACCCCCACCCACCCACCCACTCACCCACCCACCCACTCACTCACTCACCCACCCACTCACCCACTCACTCACCCACCCACTCACCCACTCACCCACTCACCCACTCACTCACCCACTCACCCACTCACCCACCCACCCACTCAATCACTCACTCACCCACTCACCCACCGAGTCTCTCCTCTGGGAGACTCTGCGTGTATTTAACGTTGACGGTCAAATTAAATCTCTGCGCGTTTTGTACCTCCTGCTTCTGTGTCTCGTTGTGGGTGGGTGAGTGGGTGAGTGGGTGAGTGAGTGAGTGGCTTTGTGAGTGGGTGGGTGAGTGGGTGAGTGAGTGAGTGAGTGGGTGAGTGAGTGAGTGGCTTTGTGAGTGGGTGGGTGAGTGGGTGAGTGGCCGAGTGAGTGAGTGGCTGAGTGAATGAGTGGCTGAATGAGTGACTGGGTGTGTGAGTGAATGTGTGTGTGAGTGACTGAGTGACTGAGTGAGTGTGTGACTGGGTGAGTGACTGAGTGACTGAGTGAGTGACTGGGTGTGTGAGTGAATGTGTGTGTGTGTGTGAGTGACTGAGTGACTGAGTGAGTGTGTGACTGGGTGAGTGACTGAGTGACTGAGTGAGTGACTGGGTGTGTGAGTGAGTGTGTGTGTGTGAGTGAGTGACTGAGTGAGTGAGTAAGTGTGTGTGTGTGAGTGACTGAGTGACTGAGTGAGTGTGTGACTGGGTGAGTGACTGAGTGAGTGACTGGGTGTGTGTGTGAGTGTGTGTGTGAGTGACTGAGTGAGTGTGTGAGTGACTGAGTGAGTGACTGGGTGTGTGAGTGAGTGTGTGTGAGTGACTGAGTGAGTGAGTGAGTGACTGGGTGAGTGACTGGGTGAGTGAATGAGTGACTGGGTGAGTGACTGACTGAGTGACTGACTGAGTAACTGACTGGGTGAGTGAGTGAGTGACTGGGTGAGTGAGTGACTGACTGAGTGAGTGAGATCAGCGTGTGGGCATTCCCACAGCGACCTCTGCTGTAGTACACGAAATGACCCATTCACCAACCACCACTTCCACCACTTTCTCCATTGTCCAGGACCCATTCAGGGCAAAGCACCACATCTTAACGGCCTAGCTACAAATGATATTTGTAAACCAATACACACACACGCACAAACACACACAGACAAACACACACACGCACGCACAAACACACACGCACGCACAAACACACACACACGCACAAACACACACAGACAAACACACACACGCACAAACACACACACGCACAAACACGTAGGGCTATACAACTTGACCCTATCACAATGCCTGGATCATTTGAATCAACGTCCCCATGGTTCTCTCCCTCCCAATGATGCCTCAGCTAGCCAGAGGATGAGACTCACTCAGTCACTCACTCAGTCACTTACGCAGTCACTCACTCAGTCACTCAGTCACTCGCTCAGCCACTCAGTCACTCACTCAGTCACTCACTCAGTCAGTCACTCACTCACCCACTCACCCACTCACTCATCCATACACGCACCCACCTACTCACCCATCCACCCACCTACCCACTCACCAACTCACCCATCCACTCAACCACCCACCCACTAACCCAGCCACTCACCCACCAACTCATTCACCAACTCACTCACCCATACACTCACCCACCCACTCACCCACCCACTCATAATCTCAATCACTCTCTCTCAATATAACTGGCTGAGTGGCTGGGTGAGTGAATTTGTGGGTGAGTGAGTGGGGAGTGAGTGAGTGGCTTTGTGAGTGAGTTGATGAGTGAGTGGCTGAGTGGGTGACGAAGTGAGTGAGTTCGTGAGTGAGTGTGTGAAGGAGTGAGTGGTGAGTGAGTTTGTTAGTGGGTGAATGAGTAAGTGTCTATGTGTGAGTGTGTGAGTGAGTGAGTGAGTAACTGAGTTAGTGAGTGACTGGGCGAGTGGTTGAGTGAGTGATTGTATGAGTGATAGAGTGAGTGACTGAGTGAGTGACTGAGTGACTGGGTGAGTGACTATGTTAGTTACTGGGTGAGTGGCTAAGTGTGTGAGTGAGTGACTGGGTGAGTGGCTGAGTGAGTGAGTGACTGAGTGAGTGAATGACTGGGTGAGTGGCTGAGTGAGTGAATGGATGAGTTAGTGAGTGACTGGGTAAGTGAGTGAATGACTTGAGTGCGTGAGTGGGTGAGTGAGTGAGTGAGTGACTGAGTGATTGAGTGGGTGACTGAGTGAGTGAGTGACTAAGTGAGTGAGTGCATTGTCCAGACCCATTCAGGGCAAGGCACCGCATCTCCCTCTCAAGGATGCCTCAGCTAGCCAGAGGATGAGACTCACTCAGTCACTCACTCACTCAGCCACTCACTCAGCCACTCACTCAGCCACTCACTCACCCAGTTACTCACTTACTCAGCCACTCACCCAGTCACTCAGCCACCCACTCAGCCACTCAGCCACCCACCCAGCCACTCACTCATGCACTCACTCACTCACTCAGCCACTCATTCACTCAGCCACTCACTCACTCAGCCACTCACTCACTCAGCCACTCACTCACCCAGTCACTCACTCACCCAGTCAATCACTCAGTCACTCAGCTACTCACTCACTCACTCAGTCACTCACCCACTCAGTCACTCACCCACTCAGTCACTCACTCACTCAGCCACTCACTCACTCAGCCACTCACTCACCCAGTCACTCACTCACCCAGTCAATAACTCAGTCACTCAGCTACTCACTCACTCACTCAGTCACTCACCCACTCAGTCACTCACCCACTCAGTCACTCACTCACTCAGCCACTCACTCACTCAGCCACTCACTCACTCAGTCACTCACTCACCCAGTCACTCACTCACCCAGTCACTCAGTCACTCAGCCACTCACTCACTCAGTCACTCACTCACTCAGTCACTCACTCACTGAGTCACTCACTCACTCAGTCACTCACCCACTCACTCACTCAGTCACTCAGTCAGTCACTCAGTCACTCAGTCACTCAGTCACTCACTCACCCACTCACCCACCGAGTTTCTTCTCTGGGAGACTCTGCGTGTATTTAACGTTGACGGTCAAATTAAATCTTTGCGCGTTTTGTACCTCCTGCTTCTGTGTCTCGTTGTGGGTGGGTGGGTGAGTGACTGAGTGAGTGACTCAGTGAGTGAGTGACTGAGTGAGTGAGTGACTGAGTGAGTGAGTGAGTGGCTGAGTGACTGAGTGAGTGACTGGGTGAGTGAGTGACTGGGTGAGTGAGTGACTGAGTGAGTGAGTGGCTGAGTGATTGAGTGGCTGAGTGAGTGAGTGACTGAGTGGGTGAGTGACTGAGTGGGTGAGTGACTGAGTGAGTGAGTGGGTGGCTTTGTGAGTGAGTGACTGAGTGAGTGAGTGAATGGGTGAGTGGCTGAGTGAGTGAGTGACTGGGTGAGTGAGTGGCTGAGTGAGTGAGTGAGTGGCTGAGTGAGTGACTGAGTGACTGGGTGAGTGACTGAGTAAGTGACTGGGTGAGTGGCTGGGTGAGTGGCTGAGTGAGTCCCTGGGTGAGTGGCTGGGTGAGTGGCTGAGTGAGTGAGTGAGTTATTGGATGAGTGAGTGAGTGACTGGGTGAGTGGCTGGGTGAGTGGCTGAGTGAGTCCCTGGGTGAGTGGCTGGGTGAGTGGCTGAGTGAGTGAGTGAGTTATTGGATGAGTGAGTGAGTGACTGGGTGAGTGAGTGACTGGGTGAGTGAGTGAGTAAGTGACTGGGTGAGTGGCTAAGTGAGTGAGTGACTGGGTGAGTGGCTGGGTGAGTGGCTGAGTGAGTCCCTGGGTGAGTGGCTGAGTGAGTGAGTGAGTTAGTTATTGGATGAGTGAGTGAGTGACTGGGTGAGTGAGTGGCTGGGAAAGTGAGTGAGTGATTGGGTGAGTGAGTGACTGGGTGAGTGAGTGAGTGATTGGGTGAGTGAGTGTGTGAATGGGTGGGTGAGTGGCTGAGTGAGTGATTGGATGAGTTAGTGATTGTATGTATGTATGTATGAGTGCGTGAGTGAGTGAGTGCCTGGCTGAGTGAGTAACTGAGTGACTGGGTGAGTGACTGAGTAAGTGACTGGGTGAGTGGCTAAGTGAGTGAGTCCCTGGGTGAGTGGCTGAGTGAGTGAGTGAGTTCTTGTATGAGTGAGTGAGTGACTGGGTGAGTGAGTGACTGGGTGAGTGAGTGAGTGAGTGTGTGAGTGGGTGGGTGAGTGCGTGAGTGAGTGACTGGCTGAGTGACTGAGTGAGTGAGTGACTGAGTGAGCGGCTGAGTGAGTGAGTGAGTGACTGAGTGAGTGAGTGAGATGAGCGTCTGTGCATTCCCACAGCGACTTCTCCTGTAGTCCACCAATCGACCTATTCACCAACCCAACTTCAAAACTTCCTCATCCTGCATTGTCCAGCACCCATTCAGGGCAAGGCACGGCATCTTCACGGCCTAGCTACAAATTATAATTGTACACCAACACACACACACGCACACACAAGCGCACAAACACACACACACTTAGGGCTATACAACTTGACCCAATCAGAATGCCTGGATCATTTGCATCAACGTACCCATGGCTCCCTCCCTCCCAAGGATGCCTCAGCTAGCCAGAGGATAATACTCAGTCACTCACTCAGTCACTCACTCAGTCACCTAGCCACTCACCCAGTCACTCACTCAGTCACTCACTCAGCCACTCACTCAGCCACTCACTCAGTCACCTAGCCACTCACCCAGTCACTCACTCAGTCACTCACTCAGCTACTCACTCAGTCACTCACTCACTCAGCCACTAATTCAGTTACTCACTTACTCAGCCACTCACCCAGTCACTCACTCAGACACTCACTCAGACACTCGCCCAGTCACTCATTCACTCAGCCACTCACTCAACCACTCACTCACTCAGCCACTCATTCACTCACTCAGCCACTCAACCATTAACTCAGCCACTAACTCAGCCACTTAGCCACTCACTCAGCCACTCACTCACTCAGCCAGTCACTCAATCAGCCACTCAGTGACTCACTCACTCAGTCACTCACTCAGCCACTCACTCACTCAGCCACTCACCCACTCACTCACTCAGTGACTCACTCACTCAGTCACTCACTAACTCAGTCACCCACTCACTCACTCAGTCACCCACTCACCCACTCACTCAGCCACTCAGTCACCCACTCACTCATCCACAAACTCACTCAGTCAGTCACTCAGCCACTCACCCAGTCACTCACTCACTCAGCCATCCACTCAGCCACTCACTCAGCCACTCACTCAGTCACTCACTCAGCCACTCACTCAGTCACCTAGCCACTCACCCAGTCACTCACTCACCCAGTCACTCACTCAGCTACTCACTCAGCCACTCGCTCAGTCACTCATTCACTCAGCCACTAATTCAGTTACTCACTTACTCAGCTACTCACCCAGTCACTCACTCAGACACTCGCCCAGTCACTCATTCACTCAGCCACTCACTCAACCACTCACTCACTCAGCCACTCACTCACTCAGCCACTCAGCCACTAACTCAGCCACTCACTCAGCCACTTATTCACAGACTCAGCCACTCACTCAATCAGCCACTCAGCTACTCCATCAGTCACTCACTCAGCCACTCACTCACCCAGCCACTCCAGTAACTCAGTCTATCACCCAGTCACTCACTCACCCAGTCACTCATTCACTCAATCAACCACTTATCCATTCACTCAACCACTCACTCACCCACGCATCCATTCACCCACTCTCCCACCCACCTACTCACCCATCCACCCACCTACCCACTCTCCCACCCACCCATCCAGTCACTAACCCAATCACTCACTGACCCACCGACGCACCAACTTTCTCACCCACCCACTCATCCATCCACCCACTCACCCACCCACTCATCCATCCACCAAACCACCCACCCACTCACCCATCCACTCACCCACCCACCCACTCACCCAGCCACTCACTTACCCACCCACTCATCCATCTACCCAACCACCCACTCACCCACCCACTCACCCAACCACTCACCCACCCACCCACTAACCCAGCCACTCACTTACCCACTCATCCATCCAGCCACCCACCAACTCACCCACCCACCCACACACCAACCTGCCTGCTCACCTACCCACTCACCCAACTACTCACCTACCTACTCACCCACCTACTCACTCAACCACTCACTCAACCACTCACTCAACCACTCACTCACACATTCACTCACCCACTCACTCAGCTACGCATCCACTCACTAACCCACCCACTCACTCACTAACCCACCCACCCACTCACTAACCCACCCACCCACTCACTAACCCACCCACCCACTCACTAACCCACCCACCCACTCACTAACCCACCCACCCACTCACTAACCCACCCACTCACTCACTCACCCACCTACTCTCCCACCCACCTACTCATTCACCCACCCACTCACCCATCCACCTACTCACCCATCCACCTACTCACCCATCCACCCACCGACCCACTCTCCCACCCACCCAATCACTCACTGACCCACCCTCCCAAGCACAAACCTTCTCACGCATCCACTCACCCACCCACTCACCCACCCAGCCACTCACTTACCCACTCACTCATCCATCCACCAACCTACCTACTCACCCACCCACTCACCCACCAACTCACCCACCCACACACCCACCCACCTACTTACTCACCCACCCACTCACCCACCTACCTATTCACCCACTCACTCATCCATCCACCAACTCACCCTCCTACTCACCCACCCACTCACTCACAATCTCAATCACTCTCTCTCAATATAACTGGGTGAGTGGCTGGGTGAGTGAATTTGTGGGTGAGTGAGTGGGGAGTGAGTGAGTGGCGATTGAGTGGGTCAGTGAGTGAGTGGTGAGTGAGTGGGTCAGAGTGGCATTGTGAGTGAGTGGCTAAGTGAGTGGCTAAGTGGGTGAGCGAGTGAGTGACTTCGTGAGTGAGCGTGTGAAGGAGTGAGTGGTGAGTGAGTTTGTTAGTGGATGAATGAGTAAGTGTGAGTGTGTGTGTGTGAGTGTGTGAGTGAGTGGCTGAGTTAGTGAGTGACTGGGTGAGTGGTTGAGTGAGTGATTGTATGAGTGAGTGAGTGAGTGGCTGAGTGAGTGACTGAGTGACTGGGTGAGTGGCTGAGTGAGTGAGTGGGTGAGTGGCTAAGTGAGTAAGTGACTGGGTGAGTGGCTGAGTGAGTGAGTGACTGGGTGAGTGACTGAGTGAGTGACTGGGTGAGTGTGTGAGTGAGTGGCTGAGTGACTGAGTAGGTGGCTGGGTGAGTGGCTGAGTGGGTGAGCGAGAGAGTGACTTTATGAGCGTGTGAAGGAGTGAGTGGTGAGTAAGTTTTTTAGTAGATGAATGACTTAGTATGTGTGTGGGTGCGTGGGTGGGTAAGTGAGTGATTGGGTGGTTGGATGAGTGAGTGAGTGATTGGATGAGTGAGTGACTGAGTGAGTGGCTGAGTGAGTGTGTGGCTGAGTGAGGGGCTGAGTGAGTGAGTGACTGAGTGAGTGACTGAGTGAGTGAATGACTGAGTGAGTGAGTGACTGAGTGAGTGGCTGAGTGAGTGAGTGACTGGGTGAGTGACTGGGTGAGTGGCTGAGTGGGTGAGCGAGAGAGTGACTTCGTGAGCGTGTGAAGGAGTGAGTGGTGAGTAAGTTTTTTAGTGGATGAATGAGTTAGTATGTGTGTGAGTCGGTGGGTGGGTAAGTGAGTGATTGGGTGGGTGGATGAGTGAGTGAGTGATTGGATGAGTGAGTGACTGAGTGAGTGGCTGAGTGAGTGAGTGACTGAGTGAGTGGCTGAGTGAGTGAGTGACTGAGTGAGTGACTGACTGAGTGAGTGAGTGAGTGACTGAGTGAGTGGCTGAGTGAGTGAGTGACTGAGTGAGTGAATTACTGAGTGAGTGAGTGGCTGAGTGAGTGAGTGACTGGGTGAGCGAGAGAGTGACTTCGTGAGCGTGTGAAGGAGTGAGTGGTGAGTAAGTTTGTTGGTGGATGAATGAGTTAGTATGTGTGTGAGTGGGTGGGTGGGTCAGTGAGTGATTGGGTGGGTGGATGAGTGAGTGAGTGATTGGAAGAGTGAGTGAGTGACTGAGTGAGTGGCTGAGTGAGTGAGTGGCTGAGTGAGTGGCTGAGTGAGTGAGTGACTGAGTGAGTGACTGACTGAGTGAGTGAGTGAATTACTGAGTGAGTGAGTGAGTGGCTGAGTGAGTGAGTGACTGGCTGAGTGAGTGAGTGGCTGAGTGAGTGGCTGATTGAGTGAGTGACTGAGTGAGTGATTGACTGAGTGAGTGAGTGAATTACTGAGTGAGTTAGTGAGTGGCTGAGTGAGTGAGTGACTGGGTGAGTGGCTAAGTGAGTGAGTGACTGGGTGAGTGGCTAAGTGAGTGAGTGGCTGAGTGCGTGAGTGACTGGGTGAGTGGCTAAGTGAGTGAGTGACTGGGTGAGCGAGTGAGTGAGTTCGTGAGTGAGCGTGTGAAGGAGTGAGTGGTGAGTACGTTTTTTAGTGGATGAATGAGTTAGTATGTGTGTGAGTGGGTGGGTGGGTCAGTGAGTTATTGGGTGGGTGAGGAAGTAACTGAGTTAGTGCGTGACTGGTTGAATGTCTGAGTGAGTGAGATGAGCGTGTGTGCATTCCCACAGCGACTTCTCCTGTAGTCCACAAATCGACCCATTCAACAACCCAACTTCAAAACTTCCTGATCCCGCATTCTCCAGACCCATTCAGGGCAAGGCACCGCATTTTTGCGTCCAACCTATACATCATAATTGTAAACCAACACACATACAAACACGTAGGGCTATACAATTTGACCCAATCACAATGCCTGGATGATTTGCATCAACGTCCCCAGGGCACCCAGCTCGCCAGCTCGCTCAAGGGGTATTAAAGCCCACGGTCCGACAGAGGTTGAGACAGCTGAGGTTTGTACATCAGAGGTAAAGTCTCACTCAGTCACTCACTCAGTCAGTCAGTCACTCACTCACCCAGTCTCTCACTCAGTCACTCACTCAGTCACTCACTCAGTCAGTCAGTCACTCAGTCACCCAGTCTCTCACTCAGTCACTTAGTCACTCAGTCACTCACTCACTCAGTCACTTAGTCACTAACTCAGTCAATCACTCAGTCACCCACTCACTCAGTCACCCACTCACTCACTCAGTCACTCACCCACTTAGTCACTCACTCAGTCACCCACTCAGTCACTTACTCAGTCACTCATTCAGTCACTCAGTCACTCACTCACTCAGTCACTCACTCACTCAGTCATCCACCCACTCACTCATTCACTCACTCAGTCACTCACTCAGTCACTCACTCAGCCACTCAGTTACTCACTCAGTCACTCACCTACTCACTCAGTCACCCACCCACTCACTCAGTCACTCACCTACTCAGTCACTCAGTGGCCCACCCACTCACTCAGTCACCCTCTCACTCAGTCACTCACCCACTCAGTTACTCACCCATTCACTCACTCACTCTCGCTAAAACACCCAATCACTCACTCACCCACTCAGTCACTCACTCACTCACCCACTCACTCAGTCACTCAGTCACCCACTCACTCAGTCACTCACCCACTAAGTAAGCCACCCACTCACTCAGTCACTCACTCAGTCACCCACTCACTCACTCACTCACCCATTCACTCAGTCACTCACTCAGCCACTCACCCACCCACTCACTCAGACACCCACTCACTCAGTCACTCAGTCACTCAGTCACTCACTCACGCACCCATTCACTCAGTCACTCACTCAGTCACTCACTCACCCAGCAACCCACTCACTCATTCACTCACTCACTCAGTCACTCACCCACTCACTCACTCAGTAACTCACCCACTCACCCACTCAGTCACCCACTCACTCACTGGAACAGAGATTAGAGAAGAGGTTAAGTCAGAGGTTGACACATCAGACGATAAGACAGAGGGTGGCTGAGTGACTGAGTGAGTGAGTGAGTGACTGACTGAGTGAGTGGGTGAGTGAGTGACTGAGTGAGCGACTGACTGAGTGACTGACTGAGTGACTGCCGGACAAATCTTTTTCAGATTCGCTGAACCGAAAGCTGCAATCCCTTCTGGTGATTCCTGATGGCGGTGATGGTGGTGATGAAGGTGATGGCGGTGATGGCGGTGGTGACAGCCTCCGATAGCATCGATGTGGGGGTGATGATGTCAGGCGCTGGTGATGTGAAGGGTGAGTGAGTGTGTGGGTAAGTGGTTGAGTGGGTGAGTGGGTGAGTGAGTGATTGGGTGAGTGGGTGAGTGAGTGAGTGAGTGGGTGAGTGAGTGGGTGAGTGAATGAGTGAGTGGGTGGGTGAGTGAGTGGGTGAGTGGGTGAGTGGGTGAGTGAGTGGGTGAGTGGTGGGTGAGTGGGTGGGTGGGTGAGTGGGTGAGTGGGTGAGTGTGTGGGTGAGTGGGTGAGTGGTGAGTGGGTGAGTGAGCGGGTGGGTGAGTGGGTGAGTAGGGTTGGTGAGCAGGTGGGTGAGTGGGTGGGTGAGTGGGTGGGTGAGTGAGTGGGTGAGTGGTGGGTGAGTGGGTGGGTGAGTGGGTGGGTGAGTGAGTGGGTGATTGAGTGGGTGAGTGGTGGGTAAGTGGGTGGGTGAGTGGGTGAGTGGGTTGGTGAGTAGGTGGGTGAGTGGGTGGGTGAGTGGGATTGTGGTGTATGAGTGGGTGGGTGAGTGAGTGGGTGAATGGTGGGTGAGTGGGTGAGTGGGTGAGTGGGATGGTGAGGGAGTGGGTTTGTGGTGGGTGAGTGGGTAAGTGGGTGAGTGTGTGGGTGAGCGGGTGAGTGGTGAGTGCGTGAATGGGTGGGTGAGTGAGTGGGTGAGTGGTGGGTGAGTGGGGGGTGGGTTAGTGGGTGGGTGAGTGGGTTGGTGAGTGAGTGGTGGGTGAGTGGGTGGGTGAGTGAGTGGGTTTGTGGTGGGTGAGTGTGTGGGTGAGAGAGTGAGTGGGTGAGTGGTGAGTGGGTGAGTGGGTGGGTGAGTGGTGGGTGAGTGGGTGGGTGGGTGAGTGTTTGGGTGAGTGGGTGAGTGGGTTGGTGAGTGAGTGGGTGAGTGGTAGGTGGGTGGGTGAGTGCGTGGGTGAGTGGGTGGATGGGTGAGTGGGTGAGTGGGTGAGTGGGTTGGTGAGCAGGTGGGTGAGTGGGTGGGTGAGTGGTGGGTGAGTGGGTGGGTGAGAGGGTGAGTGGGTTGGTGAGTAGGTGGGTGAGTGGTGGGTGAGTGGGTGGGTGAGTGGGATTGTGGTGGGTGAGTGGGTGAGTGGTGGGTGAGTGGGTGGGTGAGTGGTGGGTTAGTGGGTGGGTGAGTGGGTGAGTGGGTTGGTGAGTGAGTGGGTGAGTGGTGGGTGAGTGGGTGAGTGAATAAGTGGGTGAGTGAGTGGGTTTGTGGTGGGTGAGTGGGTGAGTGGGTGAGTGTGTGGATGAGTGGGTGAGTGGGTGGGTGAGTGAGTGGGTGAGTGGTGGGTGAGTGGATGGTTGGGTGAGTGGGATGGTGAGTAGGTTGGTGAGTGGGTGGGTGAGTGGGTGAGTGAGTTGGTGGGTGGGTGGGTGGGTGGGTGAGTGATGGGTGGGTGGGTGGGTGAGTGGTGGGTGAGTGGGTGGGTGGGTGAGTAGGTGGGTGAGTGGGTGAGTGGGATGGTGAGTAGGTTGGTGAGTGGGTGGGTGAGTGGGTGAGTGAGTTGGTGGGTGGGTGGGTGGGTGAGTGGTGGGTGGGTGAGTGGTGGGTGGGTGGGTGAGTGGGTGGGTGAGTGGGTATGTGAGTGAGTTGGTGGTTGGGTGAGTGGGTGGGTGATGTTGATGATGTTGATGATGTTGATGATGTTGTTGACGATGTTGATAATGATGATGATGTTGATGATGATGTTAATGTTGATGATGTTGATGATGATGTTGATGATGTTGATGATGTTGATGATGATGGTGATGTTGATGATATTGATGATGTTGATGATGATGGTGATGTTGATGATATTGATGATGTTGATGATGATGGTGATGTTGACAGGCGAGGTGATGGTCAACGCCGC
>NW_027621455.1:0-5000 GCF_964198595.1 Lampetra fluviatilis | reverse complement strand
CCACGTGAAGTGTCGAACGCCCGCTGGCAGGAGGTCACGGGGCAGACCCAGCAGGTGCCACGGGTCGACTGACTGTGATGACCGAGATGACTGGCTGATGCACCACCTGTGCCCCCTACTGTACCAACTTGCTGTGCTTTAGCCACCCGGCGCTCCGCTCGTTGTTGTGAGCGTCGCTCCTCCGCCCTCCGTTGTTGTTGGAGGGCGACTGCCTCCAACTGCCCAGTAGCGTCCTTCACGAGCCTCCTCCACTGAGGCCGATCTTGACACCGCTGGTACCAGTCATCGGCAAGTCCACTCAGCTCCACGTCCTCCTGTACCACATCACTCCATCTCTTCTCTAGCCCGTGCCGCGCCTGTTTAGCCCCCTCGATCCGGCCGAACAAAAGCTGTTTAGGCATGCGGTGGCTGGGCATGCGGGCTACATGACCCGGCCAACGCAGCCTTGCCAGCCGGAGGAGCTCACCGATGGGACTTTGCCCAGATCTTTCAAGGATTTGTGAGCTCCTCACACAATCCAGCCTGGTTGAACCCAGGATGGATCATAGGCAGGCCAGCCTAAATGTTTCCAAATGGCGAAGATGCTCCATTAGGGGGGTCCAAGTTTCGCAAGCGTAGAGAAGAGAAGGAATGACTGTGGCCGAGAAGACCTGAAGCTTCGTGCGGAGCGACAGACCAGGTAGCTTCCACACAGCGTTACGCAACCGATGAAAAGATATTGCCGCTCGACTGATTCGGAGTGAGACCTCTGCTGTTAAACTGGAGCCGGTCATAAGCACACTGCCCAGGTATGGGAAACTCTCCACTCTCTCCACTACTGCCCCATCACTGATTGGGAGTTGTGGGGGTGGAGTGTCCGATGGTACAAAATACCCAGGCAGGTGCTGAGTTTTGGTGGGGCTGATGGTAAGGCCCCACCTCTTAGTGGCAAGCTCCAGTCTCAGCAGCAGCACCTCCAACTCCTCCTCTGAATGAGCAGCTTTTACCAAATCATCGGCATACATAACGTGGTTGACCAATAGGGAGCCATCCCTTGATCGCACCCGGGATTCGATCAGCCTCCAATTATATCTGTACCAAATGGAAATTCCCCTGGTACAGCTACTGAAGGCTTCACGAACTACGCAGTCGAAATAGATGTTAAATAATGTGGGAGCCAGAGGACATCCCTGTCGCACCCCAAGGTGTACAGGGAAAGGCTCCGACTCCCGGCCACGTAGTTTTACCCGGGCCCGCTCACCATCATGAAGGTCCTTAATGATCGTGAGCAGAGGGTCAGGGACTCCGAAAGCACGAAGAACAACCCAGAGCACAGACCTACTGATGGTATCATAGGCCTTGACCAGCTCAATAAAGCAGAGATGTAGGACTTTGGAACACTGACACACACACACTGCCAACAACAACCGCCCATTCGCCACTAAGTGGCGGGGACGTCACCACGACGCTTGTGCCAGGCCATTTGCACCTTGAGTCCACGTGAAGTGTCGAACGCCCGCTGGCAGGAGGTCACGGGGCAGACCCAGCAGGTGCCACGGGTCGACTGACTGAGATGACCGAGATGAGTGGCTGATGCACCACCTGTGCCCCCTACTGTACCAACTTGCTGTGCTTTAGCCACCCGGCGCTCCGCTCGTTGTTGTGAGCGTCGCTCCTCCGCCCTCCGTTGTTGTTGGAGGGCGACTGCCTCCAACTGCCCAGTAGCGTCCTTCACGAGCCTCCTCCACTGAGGCCGATCTTGACACCGCTGGTACCAGTCATCGGCAAGTCCACTCAGCTCCACGTCCTCCTGTACCACATCACTCCATCTCTTCTCTAGCCCGTGCCGCGCCCGTTTAGCCCCCTCGATCCGGCCGAACAAAAGCTGCTTAGGCATGCGGTGGCTGGGCATGCGGGCTACATGACCCAGCCAACGCAGCCTTGCCTACCGGAGGAGCTCACCGATGGGACTTTGCCCAGATCTTTCAAGGATTTGTGAGCTCCTCACACAATCCAGCCTGGTTGAACCCAGGATGGATCATAGGCAGGCCAGCCTAAATGTTTCCAAATGGCGAAGATGCTCCACACAGACACACACACACACAGACACACACACAGACACACACACCGACACACACACACACAGACACACACAGACACAGACACACACACACAAACACACACACACAGACACACACAGACACACACACAGACACACACACAGACAGACACACACACAGACACACATACACACACACAGACACACACAGACACACACACACACAGACACACACACAGACACACACATACACACACACAGACACACACATACACACACAACAGACACACACACAGACACACACACACAAACACACACACATACACACACACAGACACACACACACATACACACACACAGACACACACACACAGACACACACACACAAAGACACACACACACACACACAGACACACACACAGACACACACACACAAACACACACACAAACACACACACACAGACACACACACACACACAGACACACACACAGACACACACACGCAGTTGTGTGACTCTGCTCCCCGTGTCTCGCCCTCCACCAGGCTGTGTGCCTGTCTGGATTCGAGGTGATCTCTGGCACCCATTTGGAGGGATGCATGAGCCGTGTGTTGGCTGATCGCTATGCCCGAGCGTACGCCTGCGATGGGTACAACACCAAGGCGCAAACGGGCTACTGCTACTGCTCCACCGACCTGTGTAACGTGGACATCAACACGTGCAAGGCGGAGATACGTGGGGTAGCACCAAACTCATTGAACACTGAGTGAGTGGGTGGGTGAGTGGGTGAGTGAGTGAGTTGGTGGGTGAGTGAGTGAGTGAGTGGGTGAGTGGGTGAGTGGGTCGGTGGTGGGTGAGTGGGTGGGTGGGTGAGTGGGTGAGTGGGTGAGTGAGTGGGTGGGTGAGTGAGTGAGTGGGTGGTGAGTGGGTGGGTGGGTGGGTGAGTGAGTGAGTGGGTGGGTGAGTGAGTGAGTGAGTGGTGGGTGAGTGAGTGAGTGGGTGGGTGAGTGGGTGAGTGGGTGAGTGAGTGGGTGGGTGGGTGAGTGAGTGGGTGGGTGGGTGGGTGAGTGAGTGGGTGGGTGAGTGGGTGAGTGGGTGAGTGAGTGGGTGAGTGAGTGGGTGGGTGGGTGGGTGAGTGAGGTGAGTGGGTGGGTGAGTGAGTGAGTGGGTGGGTGAGTGAGTGGGTGAGTGAGTGGGTGGGTGAGTGAGTGGGTGGGTGGGTGAGTGAGTGAGTGAGTGGGTGAGGAGTGAGTGGGTGGGTGGTGGTGAGAGAGTGATGTGAGTGGGTGAGTGAGTGGGTGGGTGGGTGAGTGAGTGGGTGGGTGAGTGAGTGAGTGAGTGGGTGAGTGAGTGAGTGAGTGGGTGAGTGAGTGAGTGAGTGGGGTGAGTGAGTGGGTGGTGAGTGAGTGGGTGGGTGAGTGAGTGGGTGGTGTGAGTGAGGAGTGAGTGGGTGAGTGAGTGAGTGAGTGGGTGAGTGAGTGAGTGGGTGAGTGAGTGGGTGGGTGTTGAGTGAGTGGGTGGTGAGTGAGTGAGTGGGTGAGTGAGTGGAGTGAGTGGGTGAGTGAGTGGTGGGTGAGTGGTGGTGAGTGGTGGGTGGGTGGGTGGGTGAGTGAGTGGGTGTGAGTGAGTGAGTGGGTGGGGTGAGTGAGTGAGTGGGTGGGTGAGTGGGTGAGTGGGTGAGATGGTGAGTGAGTGGTGGGTGGGTGGGTGGGTGAGTGAGTGAGTGGGTGGGTGGGTGAGTGAGTGAGTGGTGGGTGAGTGGGTGAGTGGGTGAGTGAGTGGTGGGTGTGAGTGGGTGAGTGAGTGAGTGAGTGGGTGGGTGAGTGAGTGAGTGGGTGGGTGAGTGTGAGTGAGTGGGTGAGTGAGTGGGTGGGTGGGTGAGTGAGTGGTGGGTGGGTGAGTGAGTGAGTGGGTGAGTGAGTGGGTGGGTGGGGTGGGTGGTGAGTGAGTGAGTGGGTGAGTGAGTGGGTGGTGAGTGAGTGGGTGGGTGGGTGGGTGGGTGAGTGGGTGGGTGGGTGGGTGAGTGAGTGGGTGGGTGAGTGGTGAGTGGGTGAGTGAGTGGGGTGAGTGAGTGGGTGGTGGGTGGGTGAGTGAGTGAGTGGGTGGGTGAGTGAGTGAGTGGGTGGGTGAGTGAGTGGGTGAGTGAGTGGGTGGGGTGAGTGAGTGGGTGGGTGGGTGAGTGAGTGAGTGATGGGTGGAGTGAGTGAGTGGGTGGTTGGGTGGGTGAGTGAGTGAGTGAGTGGGTGAGTGAGTGGGTGGTGAGTGAGTGGGTGGGGTGAGTGAGTGAGTGAGTGAGTGGGTGAGTGAGTGAGTGAGTGGGTGAGTGAGTGAGTGAGTGGGTGAGTGAGTGGGTGGTGAGTGAGTGGGTGGGTGAGTGAGTGGGTGGGTGTGAGTGAGTGAGTGAGTGGGGGTGAGTGAGTGAGGAGTGGGTGAGTGAGTGAGTGGTGGGTGAGTGGGTGAGTGGTGAGTGGTGAGTGAGTGGGTGGGTGGGTGGGTGGGTGAGTGAGTGAGTGGGTGGTGGTGGGGTGAGTGAGTGAGTGGTGGGTGAGTGGGTGAGTGAGTGTGGTGGGTGGGGTGTGAGTGGGTGAGTGAGTGAGTGAGTGGGTGGGTGAGTGAGTGAGTGGGTGGGTGAGTGAGTGAGTGGTGGGTGAGTGAGTGGGTGGGTGGGTGAGTGAGTGGGTGGGTGGGGTGAGTGAGTGAGTGAGTGGGTGAGTGAGTGGGTGGGTGGGGTGGGTGAGTGAGTGAGTGGGTGAGTGAGTGGGTGGGTGAGTGAGTGGGTGGGTGGGTGGGTGGTGAGTGGGTGGGTGGGGGGGGTGAGTGAGTGGGTGGGTGAGTGGGTGAGTGGGTGAGTTGAGTGGGGTGAGTGAGTGGGTGGGTGGGTGGGGTGAGTGAGTGAGTGGGTGGGTGAGTGAGTGAGTGGGTGGGTGAGTGAGTGGGTGAGTGAGTGGGTGGGTGAGTGAGTG
>NW_027621454.1:0-13487 GCF_964198595.1 Lampetra fluviatilis | reverse complement strand
ACTCAACACTGCCCATAGACTCAACACTGCCCATAGACTCAACACTGCCCATAGATTCAACACTACCCATAGACTCAACACTGCCCATAGACTCAACACAAGTAGTAGCTGCACAAGTAGCTACGGGCCCCGCACTTTCAAGGGCCCCGCGCTAAATGATCTCAAGCAATCAATTTCCGTTCAGTGATTCTGCACTGGCTCTATTACTACAGTACTATACCGCCTTCGACTTTTATGATCGACCGGGCGTTTAAGGTTAGCGATTTTGTCGTATTATCTGGCCGTGTAGCAAATGAAAAATTACAATCACTCTACTACGCGAGTGAGTCACGTGTGTGTGTGCGTGTGTGACTAGGTGCGTGCTGTATGTTTGTATGGAGGGGCCCCTGTCACTCAGCACGTGCCCCAGACCCTCGACACTCACTCGTGATGCCCTCGCTCATGATGTCCGTCATGCGGCAGCAGGCAGACAGCATGCGCATGCTCAGGTGGTCGACCACGAGCACCTGTGGCACGGGGCGGGCGGGGGGGGGGGGCATTCCGCGTTCAACAGCGCAGACGGCGGGGGGGGGGGGGGGGGGCAGGGGGGGGGCAGGGGGGGGTCAAGTGCACTGGAGGAGAGGGCAAGTCGGGTGCTGAAGGGGAGCTGAGATGAGAAGGAGTCGCCCGAGACGAGGGACGTTGTTGAGAGGGAGGCTCTGGATGGGAGTGGAGGGAGGCAGGGATGGTGGAGAAGTGATCGCAATGGCGGAGGGGGGCGAGGGGGCGACTGGCGGTCGGGAATATTACCGGAGGGAATGAGCTGGGGGGGGGGGGGTAAGAAGGAAGGTGGAGATGGAGTGAATTGGCGAGAGGATAGAGGAGGGTGCTGAGATTAAGATTAAGGTCACCCAGAGGAAGGAATGGGTTGGGATGAGTAAAGAATGAATTTAAGATTGTTAAAGAAGGACAGAAGGTGTGGGGGGGGGGGGTGCCGGGAGGGGCAATGGACGACGAGCCGAGAGAATTGGTGCCGGGGGGAGAGGCTGGATGGAATTGGGGGATGAGAAAAGGGGAACGGGAGAGGTCGCCGAGCCAAGATGGGGCGAGTTGAGGAGACGCATCAACCCCCCCCGTCTTGTCCGGCTTGCCGACATTGTGTGGGCGAAGGCGGAAGAGGAGGTGGTTGTGGTGGTGGTGGTTGTGGTTGTGGTGGTGGTGGTGGTGGTCGTGGTGGTGGTGGTCGTGGTGGTGGTGGTCGTGGTGGTGGTCGTGGTGGTGTTGGTGGTGGTGATGGGCACAGCAGTGGCAGCGTCGAGTGTAAGTATCCCTGTCTCTAGATTTGAAGTTTTCGTGACTGCAAGGATCCATACTCTTTGTTTTTTTTCGGTAAAATCACGTAGGTGAAAACTAAATAAAACAAAAATAAAAGAACTAAATTAAATCACGACGTTTCGGAAGCAACACAAGCATCCGCCACCAGGTGTGACCGCTCCAGCAAAATGACTAGCGCATGAAGCGAGCTCTTAGAGACACGTGTTTATGTGTGAGTGCAATCACATGGAGGTCCCAGCCACGACGATTGTCGTTTTGTATCGTGCCGGGTGCCAGGCTCCGCTTAGCTGCGTAGCTCTTTAAACAGTGGCGACCTGGCCCATCAGATTACAGGCCGATAAAGCGGCAGCTCACCACCACCATCATCATCCCCATCATCACCACCATCATCATCATCACCACCACCATCACCACTACCATCATCACCACCACCATCACCATCATAACCATCATCATCATCATCACCATCATAACCATCATCATCATCACCATCATCACCACTATCATCATCACCATCATCATTACCATCTTCAACACCATCACCATCGTCATCACCACCACCATCATCACCACTACCATCATCACCATCATCACCACCACCGTCATCACCACCATCACCACCATCATCACCATCATCACCATCATCATCGTCCTGGGGACATTTCTAGCAGCAGCCGAATTCCTCTGAACGCTGACGTCGATTCTAAATGTGGAGCGGGAAAACAGGACCCGGAGAGACACACGTCCACGCGATCACGGGGAGAGGGAGACACGCAGACTGCGAATACACAGCAGCAGCAAGCAGCAGGCGTAGTCAGGGTCGAGATTGAACCCACGACCTCCTGTGTACCAGGCGAGGGAGTCAACATCTCCTCGCCAGCGAGGCGTGAGTGGCCGTGCCTCTTGGTAAGTTGGCATCGGCAGAAGTGAGGTCCGGGATTTGGGTGGACACCAACCAGCCGAAGGTGGAGGTGGTGATGATGTGATGATGATGGTGGTGATGGTGGTGATGATGATGGTGGTGATGGAGGTGGTGATGATGTGATGATGATGGTGGTGATGATGTGATGATGATGGCGGTGATGATGGTGGTGATGATGGCGGTGATGATGCTGTGATGATGGTACTTGCCTTCCATTCTCCTCGCTTTTTCACCTTCTTAATCACCTCGGTCATGATCTCTGCGTACACATAGAGTACACACGTGTCTGTGTCACTGTGTCTGTGTCACTGTGTCTGTGTCACTGTGTCTGTGTCACTGTGTCTGTGTCTCTGTGTCTGTGTCACTGTGTCTGTGTCACTGTGTCTGTGTCACTGTGTCTGTGTCACTGTGTCTGTGTCTCTGTGTCTGTGTCACTGTGTCTGTGTCACTGTGTCTGTGTCTCTGTGTCTGTGTCTCTGTGTCTGTGTCACTGTGTCTGTGTCACTGTGTCTGTGTCACTGTGTCTGTGTCACTGTGTCTGTGTCACTGCGCTACGGCGACCCGGGTTCGATTCCCGCTCACGGCTAACACCCAGTGACGATGATCTGAACCGGTCCCGGGCCTCCCCTAGGTCGACTCAGCCTTAAATTAGTATTTGGTGCGATGTGTAAACATCGTCACTAGGGAGACAAAGGCGGCCGGGCGTGGTGCTGGCCACCCACCCCCTCGTGTGCCGTGCCGGCCTTCATAGGTGCTTCTCGCTAACAGCACTTGCCCTTACAGTCTATTAAGGCTAAATGGGGGATCTTTGTGTCACACCGGGAGTGTGTGTCACACCGTGTGTGTGTGTCACACCGTGAGTGTGTGTGTCACACCGTGAGTGTGTGTGTCACACCGTGTGTGTGTGTCACACCGTGTGTGTGTGTCACACCGTGAGTGTGTGTCACACCGTGAGTGTGTCACACCGTGTGTGTGTGTGTCACACCGTGTGTGTGTGTGTCACACCGTGAGTGTGTGTGTCACACCGTGTGTGTGTGTGTCACACCGTGTGTGTGTGTGTCACACCGTGAGTGTGTGTCCACGAACCGTGTGTGTGTGTCACGTGTGGGGAGCGGTAGTGTAGCAGTCAGCGCGCTGCGCTACGAACCCAGACGACCCGATTTCGATTCCCGCTCACGGCCAACACCAGTGACAGTTATCTGAAACAATACTGGGCCTCCCCTAGGTCGACTCAGCCTCAAATCAGTACATAGTGCAATGCGTAAACATCACCGCTGGGGGAGACAAAGGCGGCCGGGCGTGGTCCTGGCCACCCACCCCCTCGTGTGCCGGCCTTCATGGGTGCTCGCCAACAGCACTTGCCTCAACAGTCTGTTAAGGCTACACGGGGGATCTTTGTCTGGGGGGGGGGGGTCGGTGGCTGTGGCGCAGTGGTTAGCGCTGCAGTCGCCAACAGCACTTGCCCCAAATGTTTGTTCGGGCTATACGGGGGATCTTTGCCTTTGCCGTGCCAGCGCGTGCCAACTGCGCATGCGCAGAACACCGCCATGAAAGGGAACCCGTCACGGACGATCCCTCACGGGGGCGTCGCCAGCCGTGAGGGATCCACTGCTGGATGGGTCACCGCCTCCACCCTGACACCATCATCATCACCATCATCACCACCATCACCACCATCATCACCATCATCACCACCATCATCATCACCATCATCATCACCACCATCACCACCATCATCACCACCATCACCACCATCATCATCATCACCACCATCATCACCACCATCATCATCACCATCATCATCATCACCACCATCACCACCATCACCACCATCACCACCATCACCATCATCATCACCATCATCATCACCACCATCACCACCATCACCACCATCATCACCATCATCACCACCATCACCATCACCACCATCATCACCACCATCACCATCATCATCACCACCATCACCATCACCACCATCATCACCATCATCACCACCATCACCATCATCATCGTCACCACCATCACCATCATCACCACCATCACCATCATCATCATCGCCATCATCATCACCACCATCACCATCATTACCATCACCATCATCACCACCATCACCACCATCATCATCACCATCACCATCATCACCACCATCATCATCGCCATCATCATCACCATCATCATCACCACCATCATCATCACCATCATCATCATCACCATCATCATCACCATCATCATCATCGTCATCATCATCATCACCATCATCGTCACCATCATCACCACCATCATCATCACCATCATCACCACCACCATCATCATCACCATCACCACCATCATCATCACCATCATCATCATCACCATCACCACCATCATCACCATCATCACCATCATCACCACCATCACCACCATCACCACCATCACCATCATCACCACCATCATCATCACCACCATCATCGTCATCATCATCATCACCACCATCATCATCACCATCACCACCATCATCATCACCACCACCATCATCATCACTACCATCACCACCACCATCATCACCACCATCATCATCACCACCATCATGGTGATGATGGTGATGATGATGGTGGTGATGATGATATCAATAACGGTGACTAAGACGCCCCCCCCCTCCTTGTCCCTGTGCCCCCCCCCCCCCCACTGCGCATGCATCCGAGAGCGCGCGCACGTCCACGAGCACAACAAAGACAAAGATCCCCCGCGTAGCCTCAACAGGCTGGCGGGGAAAGTGCCGTGAGGAGCGAGTCGTCACACCTCGGCACTGTGGCACACGAGGGGGCGGTGTGGCCAGCATCACGCCCGGCCGCCTTTGTCTCCCCAGTGACGATGTTTACAACGCACCGCGCCGGTTGACCAGTTGAGGCTGAGTCGACCTAGAGGAGGCCCAGACAATCGCCACCCGAGTTCGATTCGCCGCTCGACCGTGAACGGGAATCGAACTCGGGTGGTCCGGGTTCGGAGCGCAATGCGCTGATCACTCCTCACGTATCCATCACCCACAAAGATAAAGATCCCCCTTTATAGCCTTAACACACTGTAGGGGCAAGTGCTGTTAGCGAGTAGCACCTATGAAGGCCGGAACGGCACACGAGGGAGTGGGTGGCCGCACCACGCTCGGCCGCCTTTGTCTCCCCGGTGCCGATGTTTACGCACAGCACCAGCTACTGATTTAAGACCGAGTCGACATAGGGGAGGCCCAACACCGCTTCAGATAATCGTCATTCTTATTGGACGTGGGACGGCAATCGACGTCGGTTCGTAGCGGAGCGAGTTAATCACTGCACCACCGCTCCGCACACGCAGGCACACACACCATCACCCACCATCACACACCATCACCCACACACGCAGACACACACACACACCATCACACACACACACACCATCACACACACACACACCATCACACACACACACACCATCACACACACACACACCATCACACACACACACACCATCACACACACACACACCATCACACACACACACACCATCACACACACACACACCATCACACACACACACACCATCACACACACACACACCATCACACACACACACACCATCACACACACACACACCATCACACACACACACACCATCACACACACACACACCATCACACACACACACACCATCACACACACACACACCATCACACACACACACACCATCACACACACACACACCATCACACACACACACACCATCACACACACACACACCATCACACACACACACACCATCACACACACACACACCATCACACACACACACACACCATCACACACACACACACCATCACACACACACACACCATCACACACACACACACACCATCACACACACACACACCATCACACACACACACACCATCACACACACACACACCATCACACACACACACACCATCACACACACACACACCATCACACACACACACACCATCACACACACACACACCATCACACACACACACCATCACACACACACACCATCACACACACACACCATCACACACACACACCATCACACACACACACCATCACACACACACACACACACCATCACACACACACACCATCACACACACACACCATCACACACACACATACACAAAGACAAATATCCCCCGTTTAGCCTGAACAGACTGTTATAGCAAGTGCTGTTAGCGAGTGGGTGGCCAGCACCACCCCCGGTCGCCTTTGTCTCTCTAGTAGCGATGTTTACACATCGCACCAGATACTCATTTGAGGCTGAGTCGACCTAGGGGAGGCCCAGGGCTGGTTAAGATAATCGCCACTGGTGTTGGCCGTGAGCGGGAATCGAACCCGGGTCGCCAGGTTGGTAACGCAGCGCGCTAACCACTACACCACCGCTCCCACACTATACACACACCCCAGGCCACACATCCACACACCAAGATGTACGCACATCATCCCACACACACACACATCAACCCACACACGCACATCATCCCACACACACACACACATCATACACACACACACATTAACCACACACACACACACATCATACACACTCACACCATCACATCATCCCACACACACACATCATCCCACACACACACACATCCCACACACACATCATCCCTCACACACACATCACCCCACACACACACATCAACCCACACACACACCATCAACACACACACACACATCAACCCACACACACACACATCCCACACACACATCATCCCTCACACACACCATCACCCCACACACACCAGGATGCACACACACACACACATCAGGATGCACACACACATCACCCCACACACATCACCCCACACACACACCATCATCCCTCACACACACACATAAACACACACACCTTCTCACACACACATCATCCCTCACACACCAGGATGCACACACACACACCATCTCACACACACATCACCCCACACACACACCAGGATGCACACACACACACGCACAGACACTCCAGCTCGCGCAGTCACCGCAGCTGTGAGACGGAGTGCCACTCACTCTCCCCCACCACCGCCTTCAGTCCTCGTTGGGGCGCCATCTTCCTCTCTCGCTCCTCTCTCCTCTCGCTCTCTCTCTCTGCGTCTCTCCCTCCTGCGCTCTCTCCCCTCACGTGACTCTTAATGACGGGAGGGAGAGAGATGGGGGAGAGCGCTACCGCAGTGACGCGGCACCGCTCCCCCCACTCACCCCCCACCCCGCCACCACAACTACAGCCATCATCACCACCATTAACATCACACCATCATCATCATTACGGCATCATTAGCACAATCACCATCATCAGCGTCATTAACGTCACACGCTGTCACGATATAAATCATTAACACAGCACCATCATCACCATCACCACCATCACCATCATCACCATCATCATCATCACCATCATCATCATCACCACCACCATCATCACCATCATCATCACCATCATCATCACCACCATCACCACCATCACCATCACCACCATCACCATCATCACCATCACCACCATCACCATCATCACCATCACCATCATTACCACCATCACCATCATCACCATCATCATCACAATCATTATCACAACAACCACCAACATCGTCATCATCACCACCGCCACCCACCATCATCACCATCACCACAACCACCAACTAACACTATCAACCACCATTCCTATGACTACGGCAATTCACACAATCACCATCGCTACCACCATCATGAACATCACCGTCGCCACCATCAAATTGCCATCCACACCGCAACCATCACCGCTATGCCAACCACAGTGGCACCCCTCCCTTGAGCCCGAGATTGATGCGGCTACAGAGAGACGCGAGCGCGCTGGGGAGCACCGCGTGACACATCGCCCATCAGTGTCACCCACTCCACCCCCATCAGTGTCACCCACTCTACCCCCACCGCGTCACCCACTCCACCCCCATCAGTGTCACCCACTCCACCTCCACCACATCATCCACACCACCCACACCGCGTCAGCCATCAGCGTCACCCACACCACCCCCACCGCGTCACCCACACCACCCCCACCGGGTCACCCACACCACCCCCACCGCGTCACCCCCCCACATCACCCCACCGCACCACTTCAAACCACGCCCACCGCGTCACCCACACCACCCCCACCGCGTCACCCACACCACCCCCACCGCGTCACCCCCCTCCCCCCACAGCGTCACTCACACCACCCCCACAGCGTCACTCACACCACCCCCACCGCGTCACCCCCCTCCCCCCACAGCGTCACCCACACCACCCACACCGCATCACCCCCTCCCCCCACAGCCCCGCCGCACGATTCCGCGGGCGTGGCGGAGCGACCCAGGGGGTGGATGCGGGAGAGGCGGGGGGAGGGAGAGGGGCGTGGGGGAGGGGCGGCGATGGGAGCCGGGGGGAGGGGGAGGGGCGATGGGGAGGGGAGGCGGCCGGGTGAGGAGCCGCGGGAGCGGCAGCTGAGGCGATGGGAGCCGGGGGGAGGGGCGGGGGGGGGAGGGGCGGGGCGGGGGGCGATGCTGTTCCTCGGGCTATAAAACAAATAAAGACCAAGACGCCCCGGATAGCCTAGAAAGGCTGTTGGGGCAAGTGCTGTTAGCTGACAGCACATTTGAAGGCCGGCACAGCACCACGGCCGCCTTTGTCTCCCCAATGCTGATGTTTACACACCGCACCGGGTACTCATTTAAGGCTGAGTTGACCTAGGGGAGGCCTAGGACCGGATCAAATGTCTGCCACTGTTGTTGTTGGTAGTGAGCAGGAAATGGACCCCACCGGACGACTCGCTCCCAGCGCATGATCCTAAAATGGCGGCGGCTTAGAGGAGGCCTTCATTCAGCAGTGGATTGAGCATGGCCCAGAATGATGCCCCAGCACCACACGCACGTACAACGCACTGCACACACAGCGCGTTATTTGCATCCATAACACATGCACACACACACATACACACGTGTATATACACACACACTTAGATAACACAAACCCCGCACGCTCTAACCACGTGTCCTTTCGTTGCACCCGAGGCATCCCATTGGCACCCTCACCGGGGCTCGCTCACTCAGCCATGCACGGGGCGGAGGAGGCCAGGCGCTGTCCCTGGTGCTGAATCTCCCAGTGGCCCCGTGGGGGGCGCTCTCCCTGGTGCTGAATCTCTCAGTGACCCCGTGGGGGGCGCTGTCTCTGGAGCTGAATCTCTCAGTGACACCGTGGGGGGCGCTGTCCCTGGAGCTGAATCTCTCAGTGACCCCGTGGGGGGCGCTGTCCCTGGAGCTGAATCTCTCAGTGACACCGTGGGGGGCGCTGTCTCTGGAGCTGAATCTCTCAGTGACACCGTGGGGGGCGCTGTCCCTGGAGCTGAATCTCTCAGTGACCCCGTGGGGGGCGCTGTCCCTGGTGCTGAATCTCTCAGTGACACCGTGGGGGGCGCTGTCCCTGGTGCTGAATCTCTCAGTGACACCGTGGGGGGCGCTGTCCCTGGAGCTGAATCTCTCAGTGACCCCGTGGGGGGCGCTGTCCCTGGTGCTGAATCTCTCAGTGACACCGTGGGGGGCGCTGTCTCTGGAGCTGAATCTCTCAGTGACCCCGTGGGGGGCGCTGTCTCTGGTGCTGAATCTCTCAGTGACACCGTGGGGGGCGCTGTCCCTGGTGCTGAATCTCTCAGTGACACCGTGGGGGGCGCTGTCTCTGGTGCTGAATCTCTCAGTGACCCCGTGGGGGGCGCTGTCTCTGGTGCTGAATCTCTCAGTGACACCGTGGGGGGCGCTGTCTCTGGAGCTGAATCTCTCAGTGACCCCGTGGGGGGCGCTGTCTCTGGTGCTGAATCTCTCAGTGACCCCGTGGGGGGCGCTGTCTCTGGAGCTGAATCTCCCAGTGACCCCGTGGGGGGCGCTGTCCCTGGTGCTGAATCTCTCAGTGACACCGTGGGGGGGCGCTGTCTCTGGTGCTGAATCTCTCAGTGACACCGTGGGGTGGCGCTGTCCCTGGAGCTGAATCTCTCAGTGACCCCGTGGGTGGCGCTGTCCCTGGAGCTGAATCTCTCAGTGACCCCGTGGGGGGCGCTGTCTCTGGTGCTGAATCTCTCAGTGGCTCCGTGGGGGGCGCTCTCCCTGGTGCTGAATCTCTCAGTGACCCCGTGGGGGGCGCTGTCTCTGGAGCTGAATCTCTCAGTGACCCCGTGGGGGGCGCTGTGTCTGGAGCTGAATCTCTCAGTGGCCCCCTGGGGGCCGCTGTCCCTGGAGCTGAATCTCTCAGTGACCCCGTGGGGGGCGCTGTCCCTGGAGCTGAATCTCTCAGTGGCCCCCTGGGGGCCGCTGTCCCTGGAGCTGAATCTCTCAGTGACCCCGTGGGGGGCGCTGTCCCTGGAGCTGAATCTCTCAGTGACCCCGTGGGGGGCGCTGTTGTTGAAAGGTACGAAATCGGTTGAGCAATCGCGTCCGTATATAATGATATCGAGTGCTATATAATAATATAATAGTATTCGACTAGTAAAATATTCTGGAGAGTAATTGTATGCCAATTACCAACCAACTGTCTCTCACGCTCGGCCCGAATTCTGCGGTCGTGGGAATGCTGCATGACCCTGTGCCCTGCCATCGTGCACGAGCAGGTTAGATCAGGTTCGGAGGGAGAGAGGGGAGCGAGTGGGCAGCTTAATATCCCGCAGTCATCAACATTTCCTACGCCCCCCCCCCCCCCACCACCTTCACTAACTCCCCGGGAATAATCGCGACTGGCTCGGGATAACGACAGGGCTCAGGGACGCTGATCGGATCAGATTCGCGCATCGGGTCACCGAGACATACCCGCTCGCAGCCGGTGTGTGCGTGTGTGCTGCTGTGTGTGCATGTGTGGGTGTGTGAGGCACATTCCGTCGCTTTAGGGCTGAGTCTACCCTAGGGGAGGCTCGTCAGGGTCAAGTGGTGGTCGCTGTGACCCGGGTGCAGAACAGTTGATTTACCCGAATCTCATTGGGCCATCTACCCACCTGATAGAGGGTGTACACTCACTCACCCACTCACCCATTCACTCACCCACTCACTACATCCACTCACCCACCCACCCACTCACTCACCCATTCACTCACCCACTCACTCACCCACACACTCACCCACGCACTCACTCACCCACTCACTCACTACATACACTCACCCAACCACCCACTCACTCACCCACTCACTCACTCACCCACTCACTACATACACTCACCCACCCACTCACCCATTCATTACATACACCCACTCACTCACCCATTCACTACATACACTCATCCAACCACCCACCCACTCACTCACCCACGCACTCACTCAACAACAACAGCCAGTCGCCACTAAGTGGCGGTGACGTCACTACGGCGCTTGTGGTGCCAGGCTCGGTGCATTTCAAGACCACGTAAAGTGTCAAATGCCCACTTGCAGGTCTCGGGACAGACCCAGGTGCCATGGGTTGACTGACTGAGATAACTGGCAGATGCATCACCTCCACCCCCTACTGTGCCATCTTGCTGTGTTTTAGCAGCCCGGCGCTCCGCTCGTCATTGTGGGCGTCGCTCCTCCGCCCTCCGTTGTTGCTGGATGTCGACTGATCAGTAGCAGCGTCCTTCGCGAGCCTCCTCCACAGAGGCAGATGTTGACACTGCTGGTACCAGTCATCGGCAAGTCCACTCAGCTCCACATCTTCTTGTACCACATCACTCCATCTCTTCTCTTAGTGGCACGTTCCAGTCTCAGCAGCATCTGTGTACGTGTGTATGTGTGCATGTGTGTATATGTGTGTGTACGTGTATACGTGTGTGCGTGTTCATGTGTGCATGTGTGTGTATGTATGTGTGTACGTGCGCATGTGTGTACATGTGCATCTGTGTACGTGTGTACGTGTGTACGTGTATGTGTGTACGTGTGCATGTGTGTACGTGTGCATGTGTGTATGTGTGCATGTGTGTATGTGTGTACGTGTGCATGTGTGTATGTGTGTACGTGTGCATGTGTGTACGTGTGTATGTGTGCATGTGTGCATGTGTGTACGTGTGCATGTGTGTACGTGTGTATGTGTGCATGGGTGCATGTGTGTATGTGTGTACGTGTGTATGTGTGCATGTGTGCATGTGTGTGTGTACGTGTGTACGTGTGTACGTGTGTATGTGTGCATGAGTGTATATGTGCATGTGTGTACGTGTGTACGTGTCCATGTGTGTGTGCATGTGTGCATGTGTGCATGTGTGCATGAGTGTATGTGTGCATGTGTGCATGTGTGCATGTGTGCATGTGTGCATGTGTGCATGTGTGCATGTGTGCATGTGTGCATGTGTGCATGTGTGCATGTGTGCATGTGTGTATGTGTGTATGTGTGTGTATGTACATAGCCACTGGGGGCGCCGTAGTGTAGCGGTCAGCGTGCTGTGCTTGGAACCCGGCTACCCGAGTTTGATTCCCGCTCACGGCCACCAACACCAGCAACGATTATATGAACCGGTCCTGGGCCTCCCCTAGGTCGACTTAGCCTCAAATGAGTACGTGGTGCGGCGTGGAAACTTCGCCACTGGGGAAACAAAGGCGGTTGTGTGTGCCGTGCCGCCTTCATCGGCGCTACTCGCTAACAGCACGAGCCCCTTGTTGTTGTTGTTGTGTAAGATCGCGTGAGCACGTCTCGTTAACCCTCCACCACCCGACACAGCCACTTGGTAGGGTTCAGTCACGTGACGACACCACGTGACCATTGGCGGGGGGGGGGGCGGGAAGCGCCGCTCCACGCGCGCCGCTTCGCGACTCGAGCAGCCGGGTGACGTCATCGCTGTGAGCCAATCAGGCGCGGAGAGGGGGCGGGTTGTTGTCGTCACGTAACAATGGATCGTGGTCACGTGGGGCAGATGGGCTGATCAGTTATAAATCAGTGTTCGATGCCTTAACAAGGCACGCAATTGGAACGTGCTCGACGTAATAATGCGCTTCCAGAGCAGCACGAAGCATGCGGCTGTCAGAGCGGTTAAAATTAATTACCTCAATTAAAAATCGATTGTCTCTCATTGGTCTCGGATGGTTGTAGTTCGTTTTAGTTTCACACAATCACATCGACCTTATCGAAATCAAGCGAACGCCCGTGTTGGCAAGCAGGTTGTCCAACTGCCAAGGTTTGTGTTTGTGAGTATTTAATGTCTTCGTGGTGTTTCTTTTTGCCTATTGACGCGATCGAACCCAAGATAAAAGCCCCCCCCCCCCGCCCCGTTTAATTAG
>NW_027621453.1:0-10000 GCF_964198595.1 Lampetra fluviatilis | reverse complement strand
TCACTTCACTCTTCTACTCACACATCTCTTCTACTCACTTCACACACTTCTACACACTTCACTCCAACGTCTTCTACCCACTCACATATCTTCTAACTCACTCACTCACTCTTCTAATCAACAAACTCAAACTCTTCTACCACACACTCTATCATACTCACTCACACACGCATCTACCCACTCACTCTTCTACTCTCAACCTCACTCACCATCTTCTCATCCCACTCACTCTTCTCACTCACTCACTCTTCTACCCACTCACTCACTCTTCTACTCACTCACTCACTCTTCTACCCACTCACTCTTCTACCCACTCACTCACTCTTCTACCCACTCACTCTTCTACTCCACTCACTCACTCTTCTACTCACTCACTCTTCTACTCACTCACTCACTCTTCTACTCACTCACTCTTCTACTCACTCACTCACTCTTCTACCCACTCACTCACTCTTCTACTCACTCACTCACTCTCTTCTACTCACTCACTCTTCTACCCACTCACTCTTCTACTCACTCACTCTTCTACTCACTCACTCTTCTACTCACTCACTCTTCACTCTTCTACTCACTCACTCTTCTACCCACTCACTCTTCTACCTCTCACTCTTCCCACTCACTCTTCTACCTCACTCACTCACTCTTCTACTCACTCACTCTTCTACCCACTCACTCTTCTACTCACTCACTCTTCTACCCACTCACTTCACTCTTCTACTCACTCACTCACTTCTTCTACTCACTCACTCTTCTACTCACTCACTCTTCTACTCACTCACTTCACTCTTCTACTCACTCACTCACTCTTCTACTCACTCACTCACTCTTCTACTCACTCACTCTTCTACCCACTCACTCTTCTACTCACTCACTCACTCTTCTACCACTCACTCTTCTACCCACTCACTCTTCTACTCACTCACTCACTCTTCTACTCACTCACTCACTCTTCTACTCACTCACTCTTCTACCCACTCACTCTTCTACTCACTCACTCTTCTACCCGCTCACTCACTCTCTCTACCACTCACCACTCACTCTTCTACTCACTCACTCTTCTACCCTCACTCACTCTTCTACTCACTCACTCACTCTTCTACTCACTACACTCACATCTCTACCCACTCACTCACTCTTCTACTCACTCACTCACTCTTCTACTCACTCACACTTCTACTCACTCACTCACTCTTCTACTCACTCACTCTTCTACCACTCACTCACTCTCTACCCACTCACTCACTCTTCTACTCACTCACTCACTCTTCTACTCACTCACACTCTCACATCACTTCTACTCACTCACTCACTCTACTCACTCACTCACTCTTCTACTCACTCACTCTTCTACCCACTCACTCACTCTTCTACCACTCACTCACTCTTCTACCCACTCACTCACTCTTCTACTCACTCACTCACTCTTCTACTCACTCACTCACTCTTCTACCTCACTCACTCTTCTACCCACTCACTCACATCTTCTACTCACTCACTCTTCTACCTCACTCACTCACTCTCACCCACTCACTCTTCTACCCACTCACTCACTCTCTCTACCCACTCACACTTCTACCTCCACTCACATCACTCTTCTACTCACTCACTCTCTTCTACTCCACTCACTCTTCTACTCACTCACTCTTCTACTCACTCACTCACTCTTCTACTCACTCACTCTTCTACTCACACACTCACTCTTCTACTCACTCACTCTTCTACTCACTCACTCATCACTCTTCTACCCACTCACTCACTCTTCTACCCCACTCACTCTTCTACTCACTCACTCACTCTTCTACCCACTCACTCACTCTTCTACCCACTCACTCTTCTACTCACTCACTCTTACCCCACTCACTCACTCTTCTACCACTCACTCACTCTTCTACCCACTCACTCACTCTTCTACTCACTCTCACACTTCTACTCACTCACTCACCACTCTTCTACCCACTCACTCACTCTTCTACCCACTCACTCACTCTTCTACCTCACTCACTCTTCTACTCACTCACTCACTCTTCTACTCACTCACTCACTCACTCTTCTACCCACATCACTCACTCTTCTACCCACTCACTCTTCTACTCACTCACTCACTCTTCTACCCACTCACTCACTCTTCTACCCACTCACTCTTCTACTCACTCACTCACTCACTCTTCTACTCACTCACTCACTCTTCTACTCACTCACTCACTCACTCTTCTACTCACACTCACTCACTCTTCTACTCACTCACTCACTTCTACCACTCACTCTTCTACTCACTCCACTCACTACTTCTACCCTCACTCACTCTTCTACTCACTCACTCACTCTTCTACTCACTCACTCACACTCACTCTCTACTCACTCACTCACTCACTCTTCTACTCACCCACTCACTCTTCTACTCACTCACTCACTCACTCTTCTACTCACCCACTCACTCTTCTACTCACTCACTCACTCACTCTCTACTCACTCACTCACTCTTCTACCCACTCACTCACTCTTCTACCCACTCACTCACTCACTCTTCTACTCACTCACTCTTCTACTCACTCACTCTTCTACTCACTCACTCACTCTTCTAACCCACTCACTCACTCTTCTACTCACTCACTCACTCACTCTTCTACTCACTCACTCTTCTACTCACTCACTCTTCTACCACTCACTCACTCTTCTACTCACCTCACTCACACACTCTCTACTCACTCACTCACTCTTCTACTCACTCACTCCTCTACTCACTCACTCTTCTACTCACTCACTCTTCTACTCACTCACTCACTCTTCTACTCACTCACTCTTCTACTCACTCACTCACTCTTCTACTCACTCACTCTTCTACCCACTCACTCACTCTTCTACTCACTCACTCACTCTCTACTCACTCACTCTTCTACTCACTCACTCACTCTTCTACCCACTCACTCACTCTTCTACTCACTCACTCACTCACTCTTCTACTCACTCACTCACTCTTCTACTCACTCACTCTTCTACTCACTCACTCTTCTACTCACTCACTCTTCTACTCACTCACTCACTCTTCTACTCACTCACTCTTCTACTCACTCACTCACTCTTCTACTCACTCACTCTTCTACTCACTCACTCTTCTACCACACTCACTCTTCTACTCACTCACTCACTCTTCTACTCACTCACTCTCACTCACCACTCATCTCTACTCACTCACTCACTCTTCTACTCACTCACCTCTACTCACCACTCACTCTTCTACTCACTCACTCTTCTACTCACTCACTCTTCTACTCACTCACTCTTCGACTCACTCACCACCTCTACTCACCACTCTTCTACTCTCACTCTTCTACTCACTCCTCACTCTTCTACTCACTCACTCTTCTACTCACTCACTCTTCTACTCACTCACTCTTCTACTCACTCACTCACTTCTTCTACTCACTCACTCTTCTACTCACTCACTCTTCTACTCACTCACTCTTCTACTCACTTCACTCACTCTTCTACTCACTCACTCGCTCTTCTACTCACTCACTCTTCTACTCACTCACTCACTCTTCTACTCACTCACTCTTCTACTCACTCACTCACATCTCTACTCACTCACTCACTCTTCTACCACACTCACACACTCTTCTACCACACTCACTCACTCTTCTACTCACTCACTCACACACTCTCTACCCACTCACTCACACTTCTACTCACATCACTCACTCTTCTACTCACTCACTCTTCTACCCACACACTCACTCACTACTCACTCACCACTCTTCTACTCACTCACTCACTCTTCTACACCCACTCACTCACTCTTCTACCCACTCACTCTTCTACTCACTCACTCTTCTACACACTCACCTTCTACTCACTCACTCACTCTTCTACTCACTTCACTCACTCTTCTACCACTCACTCTCTACTCACTCACTCACTCTTCAACCCACTCAACCTCACTCACACTACTACTCACCACTCGCTCTTCTACTCACTCACTTCTTCTACTCACTCACTCACCTCTTCTACTCACTCACATCTCTACTCACTCACCACACTCTCTACTCACTCACTCACTCTACAACCCACTCACCACACTCACAACCACCACTCACCACACTCTACTCACTCACTCACTCTTCTACCCACTCACTCACTCTTCTACTCACTCACTCACTCTTCTACTCACTCACCTCTTCTACACACTCACTCACCTCTTCTACTCACTCACTCACTCTTCTAACCCACTCACTCACACTCTTCTACCCACTCACTCCTCTACTCACACACTCTTCTACTCACTCACTCTCACACACTCAAACACCTCTACTCACTCACACACTCTTCTACTCACTCACTCTTCTACTCACTCACTCTTCTACTCACACTACACACACTCTTCAACCCACTCACTCACCTTCACCCACACACTCACTCTCTACTCACCACTCTTCTACTCACTCACCACTCTTCAACCCACTCACTCACTCTTCTACTCACATCACTCACTCTCTACCACTCACTCACTCTTCAACCACTCACTCACTCTTCTACTCACTCACCACCTTCTACCCACTCACTCAACTCTTCTACTCACTCACTCACTCTTCTACTCACTCACTCACTCTTCTACTCACCACTCACTCTTCTACTCACTCACTCACTCTTCTACCCACTCACTCACTCTCTACTCACTCACTCACTCTCTACACCACTCACTCACTCTTCTACTCACTCACTCACTCTTCTACCCACTCACTCACTCTTCTACTCACTCACTCACTCTTCTACCACTCACTCACTCTTCTACCCACTCACTCTCTACCTCACTCACTCTTCTACTCACTCACTCACTCTTCTACACACTCACTCACCTCTACAACACTCACTCTCTACTCACTCACTCACTCTTCTACCCACTCACTCTTCTACTCACTCACTCACTCTTCTACTCACTCACTCTTCTGCTCACTCACTCACTCTTCTACTCACTCACTCTTCTACCCACTCACTCTTCTACTCACTCACTCACTCTTCTACACACACACACTCACATCTTCTACCCACTCACTCATCTACTCACTCACTCACTCTCTACTCACTCACTCACTCTTCTACCCACTCACTCTTCTACTCACTCACACTTCTACTCACTCACTCTCTACTCACTCACTCACTCTTCAACCCACTCACTCACTCTTCTACTCACTCACACACTCTCTACTCACTCACACTCTACTCACTCACTCACTCTTCTACTCACTCACACACACTCTCTACCCACTACACACACTCTACACACTCACTCTTCTACTCACTCACTCACTCTTCTACTCACTCACACTCTTCTACTCCACTCACTCTCTACTCACTCACTCTTCTACCCACTCCACTCACTCACTCCTCAACTCACCACACTCACTCTTCTACTCACTCACTCCACTCACTCACTCACTCTTCTACTCACTCACTCACTCTTCTACTCACTCACTCACTCTTCTACTCACTCACTCTTCTACCACTCACTCACTCTTCTACTCACTCACTCTTCTACTCCCACTCACTCTTCTACTCACTCACTCTTCTACCACACACACACTCTACACTCACTCACTCTTCTACTCACCACTCTCTACTCACTCACTCTCTACTCACTCACTCACTCTTCTACTCACTCACTCACTCTTCTACTCACTCACTCTTCTACTCACTCACCCTTCTACTCACTCACTCACTCTTCTACTCACTCACTCACTCTTCTACTCACTCACCACTCTTCTACTCACTCACTCACTCTTCTACTCACTCACTCTTCTACTCACTCACTCACTCTTCTACTCACTCACTCTTCTACTCACTCACTCTCTACTCACTCACTCACTCTTCTACTCACTCACTCTTCTACTCACTCACTCTTCTACTCACTCACTCTTCTACTCACTCACTCACTCTTCTACTCACTCACTCTTCTACTCACTCACTCACTCTTCTACTCACTCACTCACTCTTCTACTCACTCACTCTTCTACTCACTCACTCTTCTACTCACTCACTCACTCTTCTACTCACTCACTCTTCTACCCACTCACTCACTCTTCTACTCACTCACTCACTCTTCTACTCACTCACTCTTCTACTCACTCACTCACTCTCTCTACACTCACTCACTCACTCTTCTACTCACTCACTCTTCTACTCACTCACTCACTTCTACTCACTCACTCTTCTACTCACTCACTCACTCTTCTACTCACTCACTCTTCTACTCACTCACTCACTCTTCTACCCACTCACACTCACTCTTCTACTCACTCACTCACTCTTCTACCACTCACTCACTCTCTACTCACTCACTCACTCTTCTACTCACTCACTCTTCTACTCACTCACTCTTCTACTCACTCACTCACTCTCTACTCACTCACTCACTCTTCTACTCACTCACTCTTCTACTCACTCACTCACTCTTCTACTCACTCACTCTTCTACTCACTCACTCACTCTTCTACTCACTCACTCTTCTACTCACTCACATCACTCTTCTACTCACTCACTCTCTACTCACTCACTCTTCTACTCACTCACTCACTCTCTACTCACTCACTCACTCTTCTACTCACTCACTCTTCTACTCACTCACTCACTCTTCTACTCACTCACTCACTCTTCTACTCACTCACTCACTCTTCTACTCACTCACTCACTCTTCTACTCACTCACTCACTCTTCTACTCACTCACTCTTCTACTCACTCACTCACTCTTCTACTCACTCACTCTTCTACTCACTCACTCTTCTACTCACTCACTCACTCTTCTACTCACTCACTCACTCTTCTACTCACTCACTCTTCAACACCACTCACTCACTCTTCTACTCACTCACTCCTCTTCTACTCACTCACTCACTCTTCAACCCACTCACTCATTCACACTTCTACCCACTCACTCACTCACTCTTCTACTACCACTCACTCACTCTTCTACTCACTCACTCACTCTTCTACTCACTCACTCGCTCTTCTACTCACTCACTCTCACTCTTCTACCCACTCACTCACTCACTCACTCTTCTACCCACTCACTCACTCACTCACTCACTCACTCTTCTACTCACTCACTCTTCTACTCACTCACTCACTCTTCTACTCACTCACTCTTCTACCCACTCACTCACTCACTCTTCTACTCACTCACTCACTCTTCTACTCACTCACTCACTCACTCACTCACTCTTCTACTCACTCACTCTTCTACTCATTCACTCTTCTACTCACTCACTCTTCTACCCACTCACTCACTCACTCTTCTACTCACTCACTCTTCTACTCACTCACTCTTCTACCCACTCACTCACTCACTCACTCTTCTACTCACTCACTCACTCACTCACTCTTCTACCCACTCACTCACTCACTCTTCTACTCACTCACATCACTCTTTCTCTACTCACTCACTCTTCTACTCACTCACTCACTCTTCTACTCACTCACTCTTCTACCCACTCACTCACTCACTCTTCTACTCACTCACTCACTCTTCTACTCACTCACTCGCTCTTCTACTCACTCACTCTTCTGCTCACTCACTCACTCTTCTACTCACTCACTCACTCTTCTACTCACTCACTCACTCTTCTACTCACTCACTCACTCTTCTACTCACTCACTCGCTCTCTACTCACTCACTCTCTGCTCACTCACTCACTCTTCTACTCACTCACTCACTCTTCTACTCACTCACTCACTCTTCTACTCACTCACTCACTCTTCTACTCACTCACTCTTCTACCCACTCACTCACTCACTCTTCTACTCACTCACTCTTCTACCCACTCACTCACTCTTCTACTCACTCACTCACTCTTCTACTCACTCACTCACTCTTCTACTCACTCACTCTTCTACTCACTCACTCACTCTTCTACTCACTCACTCACTCTTCTACTCACTCACTCACTCTTCTACCCACTCACTCGCTCTTCTACTCACTCACTCTTCTGCTCACTCACTCACTCACTCTTCTACTCACTCACTCACTCTCCTACTCACTCACTCTCCTACTCACTCACTCACTCTTCTACTCACTCACTCTTCTACTCACTCACTCACTCTTCTACCCACTCACTCACTCTTCTACTCACTCGCTCTTCTACTCACTCACTCACTCTTCTACCCACTCACTCACTCACTCACTCTTCTACCCACTCACTCACTCACTCACTCACTCTTCTACTCACTCACTCTTCTACTCACTCACTCACTCTTCTACCCACTCACTCTTCTACTCACTCACTCACTCTTCTACCCACTCACTCTTCTACTCACTCACTCACTCTTCTACTCACTCACTCTCCTACTCACTCACTCACTCTTCTACTCACTCACTCACTCACTTTTCTACTCACATCACTCACTTTTCTACTCACTCACTCACTCACTCTTCTACTCACACACTTTTCTACTCACTCACTCTTCTACTCACTCACTTTTCTACTCACTCACTCACTCTTCTACTCACTCACTCACTCTTCTACTCACTCACTCACTCTTCTACCCACTCACTCTTCTACTCACTCACTCTTCTACTCACTCACTCACTCTTCTACTCACTCACTTTTCTACTCACTCACTCTTCTACTCACTCACTTTTCTACTCACTCACTCACTCTTCTACTCACTCACTCACTCTTCTACTCACTCACTCACTCTTCTACCCACTCACTCTTCTACTCACTCACTCTTCTACTCACTCACTCACTCTTCTACCCACTCACTCTTCTACTCACTCACTCTTCTACTCACTCACTCACTCTTCTACTCACTCACTCACTCTTCTACCCACTCACTCTTCTACTCACTCACTCACTCTTCTACTCACTCACTCTTCTACTCACTCACTCACTCTTCTACTCACTCACTTTCTACTCACTCACTCACTCTTCTACTCACTCACTCACTCACTTTTCTACTCACTCACTCACTCTTCTACTCACTCACTCACTCTTCTACTCACTCACTCACTTTTCTACTCACTCACTCTTCTACTCACTCACTCACTCTTCTACTCACTCACTCTTCTACTCACTCACTCACTCACTCACTCTTCTACTCACTCACTCACTCTTCTACTCACTCACTCTTCTACTCACTCACTCACTCACTCACTCACTCTTCTACTCACTCACTCACTCTTCTACTCACTCACTCACTCTTCTACTCACTCACTCACTCTTCTACTCACTCACTCACACTTCTACTCACTCACTCACTCACTCTTCTACTCACTCACTCACTCTTCTACTCACTCACTCACTCTTCTACTCACTCACTCACTCTTCTACTCACTCACTCACTCTTCTACTCACTCACTCACTCACTCACTCACTCTTCTACTCACTCACTCACTCTTCTACTCACTCACTCACTCTTCTACTCACTCACTCACTCTTCTACTCACTCACTCACTCTTCTACTCACTCACTCGCTCTTCTACTCACTCACTCACTCTTCTACTCACTCACTCACTCTTTCTACTCACTCACTCACTCTTCTACTCACTCACTCTTCTACTCACTCACTCTTTCTACTCACTCACTCTTCTACTCACTCACTCACTCTTCTACCCACTCACTCACTCTTCTACTCACTCACTCACTCACTCTTCTACCCACTCACTCACTCTTCTACCCACTCACTCACTTTCTACTCACTCACTCACTCTTCTACCCACTCACTCACTTTCTACTCACTCACTCACTTTTCTACTCACTCACTCACTTTTCTACTCACTCACTCACTCACTTTTCTACTCACTCACTCTTCTACTCACTCACTCACTCTTCTACTCACTCACTCTTCTACTCACTCACTCACTTTCTACTCACTCACTCACTTTTCTACTCACTCACTCTTCTACTCACTCACTCACTCTTCTACTCACTCACTCACTCACTCTTCTACTCACTCACTCACTCTTCTACTCACTCACTCTTCTACTCACTCACTCACTCTTCTACTCAC
>NW_027621452.1:15000-24045 GCF_964198595.1 Lampetra fluviatilis | reverse complement strand
TGCCCAGTAGCGTCCTTCACGAGCCTCCTCCACTGAGGCCGATCTTGACACCGCTGGTACCAGTCATCGGCAAGTCCACTCAGCTCCACGTCCTCCTGTACCACGTCACTCCATCTCTTCTCTAGCCCGTGCCGCGCCCGTTTAGCCCCCTCGATCCGGCCGAACAAAAGCTGTTTAGGCATGCGGTGGCTGGGCATGCGGGCTACATGACCCAGCCAACGCAGCCTTGCCTGCCGGAGGAGCTCACCGATGGGACTTTGCCCAGATCTTTCAAGGATTTGTGAGCTCCTCACACAATCCAGCCTGCAGGTTAAACCCAGGATGGATCGTAGGCAGGCCAGCCTAAATGTTTCCAGCCGGCGAAGATGCTCCACTAGGGGGGGTCCACGTTTCGCAAGCGTAGAGAAGGGAGGGAATGACCGTGGCCGAGAAGACCCGAAGCTTCGTGCGGAGCGACAGACCAGGTAGCTTCCACACAGCGTTACGCAACCGATGAAAAGATCATTCCGCTCGACTGATTCGGAGCGAGACCTCCGCTGATAAACTGGAGCCGGTCATAAGCACACTGCCCAGGTATGGGAAACTCTCCACTCTCACCCCCACACACAACCCACATCCACCACACACACCACACACACACCACATCCACCACACACACCACACACACACACCACACACACCCCCCCAAACACACCACACACACCACATCCACCACACACACACACCACACACACACCACATCCACACACACCACACACACACCACACCCACCACACACCACACACACCACACACACACACCACACACACCCCCCCAAACACACCACACACCACATCCACCACACACACCACACACACACATACCCCCCACACACCTCCCACACACACTTCCCCGCCCCCCACCCACCCACACCACTCCCCCCACACACCCCCCCACTCCCCCCCCCACCCCCCCACACACCCCCCACACACCCCCACACACACCCCACCCCACACACACCCCACCGCACACACACACCCACCACACACCCCCCACACACTCTACAAACCCCCCACACACCTCCCACACACACACCCCCCCCCCCACACACCCCTCACACACCCCCCACACCCCACACACCCCCCACACACACTCCACACACACCCCACACACACCACCCCACACACACACCCCCCCCACACCCACCCCACACCACCCCACACACACACCCCCCCCACACCCACCCCACACACCCCACACACACCCCCCCACCCCCCACACACCCCCCACACACACCCCACACACACCACCCCACACACACACCCCTCACACTCCCCCCCCCCCCCCACACTCCCCCCACACTCCCCCCACCCCCCCCACACTCCCCCCACCCACCCCACACACACCCCCCACCCCCCACACACTCCCCCCACCCACCCCACACACACCCCCCACCCCCCCCACACTCCCCCCACCCCCCCCCCCACCCACCCCACACACACCCCCCACCCCACCCCCCACCCACCCCACACACACCCCCCACCCCACACACCCCCCACACTCCCCCCACCCCCCCCACCCACCCCACACACACCCCACACACCCCCCCCACACCCACCCCACACACACCCCCCACCCCACACACCCCCCCACACACCACCCCACACTCCCCCCACCCCCCCCCCACACCCACCCCACAGACCCCCCACCCCCCCCACACCCCCCCACACACCCACCGTGAACACAGGAGGCCCCGCCGCGTACTGGAACCCTCCAGGCACTCCGGCGTTAGCGGCCGCTGCTGCTGCTGCCGCCGCCGCCGCGTAGTAGGGCAACCCGGCGTAGCTGTAGCCCGGGGGTAGTGCAGGGGGTGGTGGCGGGGGGAAGCCCTGCTGGGCAGTCACGTGACTGCCCGCTTGACCCGCCGCGTTGCTGCTGCTGCTGCTGCTGCTGCTGTTGCTGCTGCTGTTGGGCCTGGGCTAGGCTCAAGGCGGGAGACGGGGATTGAGCGTCGCCACGGCCGAACTTGGTTGCCTCGCCTGTGGTGGGGTGAGGGGTGAGGGGGGGTGAGGGGGGGTGAGGGGGGGTGAGGGGGGGTGAGGGGGGGTGAGGGGGGGTGAGGGGGGGTGAGGGAGGTGTGAGGGGGGGGGGTGAAGAGAGGACGCGCTGACTGATTCATCCACTCACCCTCACTCACTCGCTCACTCACACACTCACTCACGCACTCACTCACACACTCACACACTCACACACTCACACACTCACACACTCACACACTCACGCACTCACTCACTCACGCACTCACTCGCGCACTCACTCACTCGCGCACTCACTCACTCGCGCACTCACTCACTCGCGCACTCACTCACTCGCGCACTCACTCACTCACACACTCACTCACTCACACACTCACTCACTCTCACACTCACTCACACACTCACACACACTCACACACTCACTCACTCACTCACCCACTCACTCAATCACTCACCCACTCACTCAATCACTCACCCACTCACTCAATCACTCACCCACTCACTCAATCACTCACCCACTCACTCAATCACTCACCCACCCTCACCCTACCCTCACCCACCCACCCACCCTCACCCTACCCTCACCCACCCTCACCCACCCACTCACCCACTCACCCTCAACACCCTCACCCACTCACTCACCCACTCACCCTCACCCACCCTCACCCACCCACTCACCCACTCACCCTCAACACCCTCACCCACTCACTCACCCACTCACCCTCACCCACCCTCACCCACCCACTCACCCACTCACCCTCAACACCCTCACCCACTCACTCACCCACTCACCCTCACCCACCCTCACCCACCCACTCACCCACTCACCCTCAACACCCTCACCCACTCACTCACCCACTCACCCTCACCCACCCTCACCCACCCACTCACCCACTCACCCTCAACACCCTCACCCACTCACTCACCCACCCACCCTCACCCACCCTCACCCACCTGTGTAAGAGGAGCCAGGGAGAGTGGCCTCCCGACTGGACAACAGCGGAGTGAACGCCATCCCATAGTAGTCCTGCACGGGGTGACACACACAGGGTGACACACACGGGGTGACACACACAGGGTGACGCACACGGGGTGACGCACGTGGGGTGACGCACGTGGGGTGACGCACGTGGGGTGACGCGCGGGGTGACGCGCGGGGGTGACGCGCGGGGGTGACGCGCGGGGTGACGCGCGGGGTGACGCGCGGGGTGACGCGCGGGGTGACGCGCGGGGTGACGCGCGGGGTGACGCGCGGGGTGACGCGCGGGGTGACGCGCGGGGTGACGCGCGGGGTGACGCGCGGGGTGACGCGCGGGGGTGACGCGCGGGGTGACGCGCGGGGTGACGCGCGGGGTGACGCGCGGGGTGACGCGCGGGGTGACGCGCGGGGTGACGCGCGGGGTGACGCGCGGGGTGACGCGCGGGGGTGACGCGCGGGGTGACGCGCGGGGTGACGCGCGGGGTGACGCGCGGGGTGACGCGCGGGGTGACGCGTGGGGTGACGCGTGGGGTGACGCGTGGGGTGACGCGCGGGGTGACGCGCGGGGTGACGCGCGGGGTGACGCGTGGGGTGACGCGTGGGGTGACGCGTGGGGTGACGCGCGGGGGTGACGCGCGGGGTGACGCGCGGGGTGACGCGCGGGGTGACGCGCGGGGTGACGCGCGGGGTGACGCGCGGGGTGACGCGTGGGGTGACGCGTGGGGTGACGCGTGGGGTGACGCGTGGGGTGACGCGTGGGGTGACGCGCGGGGTGACGCGCGGGGTGACGCGCGGGGTGACGCGCGGGGTGACGCGCGGGGTGACGCGTGGGGTGACGTGTGGGGTGACGCGTGGGGTGACGCGTGGGGTGACGCGCGGGGTGACGCGTGGGGTGACGCGTGGGGTGACGTGTGGGGTGACACACGGGGTGACACGTGGGGTGACGCGTGGGGTGACGTGTGGGGTGACGTGTGGGGTGACGTGTGGGGTGACGTGTGGGGTGACGTGTGGGGTGACGTGTGGGGTGACGCGTGGGGTGACGCGTGGGGTGACGTGTGGGGTGACGTGTGGGGGTGACGCGTGGGGTGACGCGTGGGGTGACGTGTGGGGTGACGTGTGGGGTGACACACGGGGTGACGCGTGGGGTGACGCGTGGGGTGACGTGTGGGGTGACGCGTGGGGTGACGCGTGGGGTGACGCGTGGGGTGACGTGTGGGGTGACGTGTGGGGTGACGTGTGGGGTGACGTGTGGGGTGACGCGTGGGGTGACGTGTGGGGTGACGCGTGGGGTGACACACGGGGTGACGCGCGGGGTGACGCGTGGGGTGACGCGTGGGGTGACGCGTGGGGTGACGCGTGGGGTGACGCGTGGGGTGACGCGTGGGGTGACGCGCGGGGTGACGCGCGGGGGTGACGCGCGGGGTGACGCGCGGGGTGACGCGTGGGGTGACGCGTGGGGTGACGTGTGGGGTGACGCGTGGGGTGACGCGTGGGGTGACGCGCGGGGTGACGCGTGGGGTGACGCGTGGGGTGACGTGTGGGGTGACACACGGGGTGACACGTGGGGTGACGCGTGGGGTGACACACGGGGTGACGTGTGGGGTGACGTGTGGGGTGACGTGTGGGGTGACGTGTGGGGTGACGTGTGGGGTGACGTGTGGGGTGACGCGTGGGGTGACGCGTGGGGTGACGTGTGGGGGTGACGTGTGGGGTGACGCGTGGGGTGACGCGTGGGGTGACGTGTGGGGTGACGTGTGGGGTGACACACGGGGTGACGTGTGGGGTGACGCGTGGGGTGACGTGTGGGGTGACGTGTGGGGTGACGTGTGGGGTGACGTGTGGGGTGACGCGTGGGGTGACGTGTGGGGTGACGCGTGGGGTGACACACGGGGTGACGTGTGGGGTGACGCGTGGGGTGACGTGTGGGGTGACGTGTGGGGTGACGTGTGGGGTGACGTGTGGGGTGACACGTGGGGTGACGTGTGGGGTGAAGCGTGGGGTGACGTGTGGGGTGACGTGTGGGGTGACGTGTGGGGTGACGTGTGGGGTGACGTGTGGGGTGACGTGTGGGGTGACACACGGGGTGACACCTTCAGACATGGGGGGGGGGACACGTGTGTGAGTGTGCGTGTGAGTGTGTTAGTGTGTGTGTGAGTGTGTGAGTGTGTGAGTGTGCGTGTGTGTGAGTGCGTGAGTGCGTGAGTGCGTGAGTGCGTGAGTGCGTGAGTGTGTGAGTGTGTGAGTGTGCGTGTGAGTGAGTGTGTGAGTGTGTGAGTGTGTGAGTGTGTGAGTGTGTGAGTGTGCGTGTGTGTGAGTGCGTGAGTGCGTGAGTGCGTGAGTGCGTGAGTGTGTGAGTGTGTGTGTGCGTGAGTGTGAGTGAGTGTGTGAGTGTGTGAGTGTGAGTGTGTGTGAGTGTGTGAGTGTGTGAGTGTGTGTGAGTGTGTGAGTGTGTGTGAGTGTGTGAGTGTGTGTGAGTGTGCGTGAGTGTGTGAGTGTGAGTGTGTGCGTGTGTGAGTGTGTGTGAGTGTGTGAGTGTGTGAGTGTGTGTGAGTGAGTGGGTGCGTGAGTGCGTGTGTGAGTGTGTGAGTGTGTGAGTGTGTGAGTGAGTGTGTGAGTGTGTGAGTGAGTGTGTGAGTGAGTGTGTGAGTGAGTGTGTGAGTGATTGTGTGTGTGTGTGAGTGTGTGTGTGTGTGAGTGCGTGTGTGAGTGTGAGTGAGTGCGTGAGTGAGTGTGTGAGTGTGTGTGTGTGAGTGTGTGAGTGTGTGAGTGTGTGTGAGTGTGTGAGTGTGTGAGTGTGTGTGAGTGTGTGAGTGTGTGAGTGTGTGTGAGTGAGTGTGTGAGTGTGTGAGTGTGTGTGTGAGTGTGTGTGTGAGTGTGTGTGTGAGTGTGTGAGTGAGTGTGTGAGTGTGTGAGTGTGTGAGTGTGTGTGTGAGTGTGTGTGTGAGTGTGTGAGTGTGTGTGAGTGTGTGAGTGTGTGAGTGTGTGTGAGTGTGTGTGAGTGAGTGTGTGAGTGTGTGAGTGTGTGTGAGTGTGTGTGAGTGAGTGTGTGAGTGTGTGAGTGTGTGAGTGAGTGTGTGAGTGTGTGTGTGAGTGTGTGAGTGTGTGAGTGTGTGAGTGTGTGTGAGTGTGTGTGTGAGTGTGCGTGTGTGCGTGTGTGAGTGTGTGAGTGAGTGTGTGAGTGTGTGAGTGTGTGAGTGAGTGTGTGAGTGTGTGAGTGTGTGTGTGAGTGAGTGTGAGTGAGTGTGTGAGTGTGTGAGTGTGTGAGTGAGTGTGTGAGTGTGTGTGAGTGTGTGAGTGAGTGAGTGTGTGAGTGTGTGAGTGTGTGAGTGTGTGTGTGAGTGTGTGTGTGAGTGTGTGAGTGTGTGTGAGTGTGTGAGTGTGTGAGTGTGTGTGTAAGTGTGTGAGTGTGTGAGTGTGTGTGTAAGTGTGTGTGAGTGAGTGTGTGAGTGTGTGTGTGTGTGTGAGTGTGTGTGTGAGTGTGTGAGTGTGTGAGTGAGTGTGTGAGTGTGTGAGTGTGTGTGTGAGTGTGTGAGTGTGTGAGTGTGTGTGTGAGTGTGTGAGTGTGTGTGTGAGTGAGTGAGTGTGTGAGTGTGTGTGTGAGTGAGTGAGTGTGTGAGTGTGTGTGTGAGTGTGTGAGTGTGTGAGTGTGTGTGAGTGAGTGGGTGCGTGAGTGCGTGTGTGAGTGTGTGAGTGTGTGAGTGTGTGTGTGAGTGTGTGAGTGTGTGTGTGAGTGTGTGAGTGAGTGTGTGTGAGTGTGTGAGAGTGTGTCAGTGTGTGAGTGTGTGTGCGTGTGTGTGCGTGTGTGTGAGTGTGTGTGCGTGTGTGAGTGTGTGTGTGAGTGTGTGAGTGTGTGTGAGTGAGTGTGTGAGTGTGTGTGCGTGTGTGAGTGTGTGTGCGTGTGTGCGTGTGTGCGTGTGTGAGTGTGTGAGTGTGTGCGCGTGTGTGCGTGAGTGCGTGTGTGCGTGCGTGCGTGCGTGCGTGAGTGCGTGAGTGCGTGAGTGCGTGAGTGTGTGTGTGAGTGTGTGTGAGTGTGTGTGAGTGTGTGTGAGTGTGTGTGAGTGTGTGAGTGTGAGTGTGCGTGTGCGAGTGTGCGAGTGTGTGAGTGAGTGTGTGAGTGTGTGAGTGTGTGAGTGTGTGAGTGAGTGTGTGAGTGTGTGATTGTGTGAGTGTGTGAGTGTGAGAGTGTGAGAGTGTGAGTGTGTGTGAGTGTGAGTGTGTGAGTGTGTGAGTGTGTGAGTGAGTGTGTGAGTGTGTGTGAGTGTGTGTGTGAGTGTGTGAGTGTGTGAGTGTGAGTGAGTGTGTGAGTGTGAGTGAGTGTGAGTGACTGTGAGTGAGTGTGAGTGAGTGTGTGAGTGTGCGTGTGTGCGTGTGTGAGTGTGTGCGTGTGTGAGTGTGTGAGTGAGTGTGTGAGTGTGTGAGTGAGTGTGTGAGTGAGTGTGTGAGTGAGCGTGTGAGTGTGAGTGTGTGAGTGTGTGAGTGTGTGAGTGTGTGTGTGAGTGTGTGAGTGTGAGTGTGTGAGTGTGTGAGTGTGTGTGTGAGTGTGTGAGTGAGTGTGTGAGTGAGTGTGTGAGTGAGTGTGTGAGTGAGTGTGTGAGTGTGTGTGTGAGTGTGTGTGTGAGTGTGTGTGTGAGTGTGTGAGTGAGTGTGTGTGTGAGTTTGTGAGTGTGTGTGAGTGTGTGAGTGTGAGTGTGTGAGTGTGTGTGAGTGTGTGAGTGTGTGTGTGAGAGTGTGAGTGAGTGTGTGAGTGTGTGAGTGTGTGAGTGTGTGAGTGTGTGTGCGTGTGTACGTGTGTGAGTGTGTGAGTGTGTGAGTGTGTGAGTGAGTGTGTGAGTGTGTGAGTGTGTGAGTGTGTGTGTGAGTGAGTGTGTGAGTGAGTGTGTGAGTGATTGTGTGTGTGTGTGTGAGTGTGTGTGTGTGTGAGTGCGTGTGTGAGTGTGAGTGAGTGCGTGAGTGAGTGTGTGAGTGTGTGTGTGTGAGTGTGTGAGTGTGTGAGTGAGTGTGTGAGTGTGAGTGAGTGTGTGAGTGAGTGTGTGAGTGTGTGAGTGTGTGAGTGTGTGTGTGAGTGTGTGTGTGAGTGTGTGAGTGAGTGTGTGTGTGAGTGTGTGTGTGTGTGTGTGAGTGCGTGTGTGAGTGCGTGTGTGAGTGCGTGTGTGAGTGCGTGTGTGAGTGCGAGTGAGTGTGTGAGTGAGTGTGTGAGTGAGTGTGTGAGTGTGAGTGAGTGTGTGAGTGAGTGTGTGAGTGAGTGTGTGAGTGTGAGTGTGTGAGTGTGAGTGTGTGAGTGAGTGTGTGAGTGAGTGTGTGAGTGAGTGTGTGAGTGTGTGTGAGTGTGTGTGAGTGAGTGTGAGTGTGTGAGTGTGTGAGTGTGTGAGTGTGTGAGTGTGTGTGTGAGTGTGTGTGTGAGTGTGTGTGAGTGAGTGAGTGAGTGTGAGTGTGTGAGTGAGTGTGTGAGTGTGTGAGTGAGTGGGTGCGTGAGTGCGTGTGTGAGTGTGTGAGTGTGTGAGTGTGTGTGTGAGTGTGTGAGTGTGTGTGTGAGTGTGTGAGTGAGTGTGTGTGAGTGTGTGAGTGTGCGTGTGAGTGTGTCAGTGTGTGAGTGTGTGTGTGAGTGTGTGTGAGTGTGTGTGCGTGTGTGAGTGTGTGTGTGTGTGAGTGTGTGAGTGTGTGTGAGTGAGTGTGTGAGTGTGTGAGTGTGTGAGCGTGTGTGTGCGTGTGTGAGCGTGTGTGCGTGTGTGAGTGTGTGAGTGTGTGTGCGTGTGTGCGTGCGTGAGTGCGTGAGTGTGTGAGTGTGTGTGAGTGTGTGTGAGTGTGTGTGAGTGTGTGTGAGTGTGTGAGTGTGTGTGAGTGTGTGTGTGAGTGTGTGTGTGTGTGCGTGTGCGAGTGTGTGAGTGTGTGAGTGAGTGTGTGAGTGTGTGAGTGTGTGTGTGAGTGTGTGAGTGTGAGTGTGTGAGTGTGAGTGTGTGTGTGAGTGTGTGAGTGTGTGAGTGTGTGTGAGTGTGTGTGAGTGTGTGTGAGTGTGTTTGAGTGTGTGTGAGTGTGTGTGAGTGTGTGTGAGTG
>NW_027621452.1:0-5000 GCF_964198595.1 Lampetra fluviatilis | reverse complement strand
TGTGAGTGAGTGTGTGAGTGTGTGAGTGTGTGAGTGAGTGTGTGAGTGAGTGTGTGAGTGTGTGAGTGTGTGAGTGAGTGTGTGAGTGAGTGAGTGTGTGTGTGAGTGTGTGAGTGAGTGAGTGAGTGTGTGAGTGTGTGAGTGTGTGAGTGAGTGTGTGAGTGTGTGAGTGTGTGAGTGAGTGTGTGTGAGTGAGTGTGTGAGTGTGTGAGTGAGTGTGTGAGTGTGTGTGTGAGTGTGTGAGTGTGTGTGTGAGTGTGTGAGTGTGTGTGTGAGTGAGTGTGTGAGTGAGTGTGTGAGTGAGTGTGTGAGTGTGTGAGTGTGTGAGTGAGTGAGTGTGTGAGTGAGTGTGTGAGTGTGTGTGTGAGTGTGTGAGTGAGTGTGAGTGAGTGTGTGAGTGTGTGAGTGTGTGAGTGAGTGTGAGTGAGTGAGGTGACTCACGATGGGCATTCTTGCCTGGATCATCTGCAGCTCATCATAGCCGTAGATCTGAGGCTGAAACACAGAGACATGGGCCACTCACAGCATCAGCAGCATCATCATCAGCAGTAGTAGTATCATCATCATCATCATCAGCAGCATCATCAGCAGTAGTAGTATCATCATCAGCAGTATCATCATCATCAGCATCAGTAGTATCATCAGCAGCAGCAGCAGCATCATCATCAGCAGTAGTAGTATCATCATCATCATCAGCAGCAGTAGTATCATCATCAGCAGTATCATCATCATCATCAGCAGTATCATCATCATCATCGTCATCATCAGCAGCAGCAGTAGTAGCATCATCATCATCAGCAGCAGCATCATCATCAGCAGTAGTAGTATCATCATCATCATCAGCAGTATCATCATCAGCAGTATCATCATCATCATCAGCAGTATCATCATCATCATCGTCATCATCATCAGCAGCAGCAGCAGTAGCAGCATCATCATCATCAGCAGCAGCAGTAGTATCATCATCATCAGCAGCAGCATCATCAGCAGTAGTAGTATCATCATCAGCAGCATCATCAGCAGCAGTATCATCATCATCATCGTCATCATCAGCAGCAGCAGTAGTAGCATCATCATCATCAGCAGCAGCATCATCATCAGCAGCAGCATCATCATCATCAGCATCATCTCACTTACAGCACTTGCCCCTACCGCACATTGAGAAGCTAACTTGGGTGAGGAACCTTTGTCAGTGTGGTGAGTGTACGTGTTGCGAGTGTGGTGAGCGTGGTGAGCGTGGTGAGTGTGGTGAGTGTGGTGAGTGTGGTGAGTGTACGTGTTGCGAGCGTGGTGAGCGTGGTGAGCGTGGTGAGTGTGGTGAGCGTGGTGAGCGTGGTGAGTGTGGTGAGTGTGGTGAGCGTGGTGAGTGTGGTGAGTGTGGTGAGTGTGGTGAGTGTGGTGAGTGTGGTGAGTGTGGTGAGTGTGGTGAGCGTGGTGAGTGTGGTGAGTGTGGTGAGTGTGGTGAGCGTGGTGAGTGTGGTGAGTGTGGTGAGTGTGGTGAGTGTGGTGAGTGTGGTGAGTGTGGTGAGTGTGGTGAGCGTGGTGAGTGTTGCGAGTGTGGTGAGCGTGGTGAGCGTGGTGAGTGTGGTGAGTGTGGTGAGCGTGGTGAGTGTGGTGAGCGTGGTGAGTGTTGCGAGTGTGGTGAGCGTGGTGAGCGTGGTGAGTGTGGTGAGTGTGGTGAGTGTTGCGAGTGTGGTGAGCGTGGTGAGCGTGGTGAGTGTGGTGAGTGTGGTGAGCGTGGTGAGTGTACGTGTGGTGAGCGTGGTGAGCGTGGTGAGCGTGGTGAGTGTGGTGAGTGTGGTGAGTGTGGTGAGCGTGGTGAGTGTACGTGTGGTGAGCGTGGTGAGCGTGGTGAGCGTGGTGAGTGTGGTGAGTGTGGTGAGTGTGGTGAGCGTGGTGAGTGTACGTGTGGTGAGTGTGGTGAGCGTGGTGAGCGTGGTGAGCGTGGTGAGTGTGGTGAGTGTGGTGAGCGTGGTGAGCGTGGTGAGTGTGGTGAGTGTACGTGTTGGGAGCGTGGTGAGCGTGGTGAGCGTGGTGAGTGTGGTGAGCGTGGTGAGCGTGGTGAGTGTGGTGAGTGTGGTGAGCGTGGTGAGTGTACGTGTTGCGAGCGTGGTGAGCGTGGTGAGCGTGGTGAGTGTGGTGAGTGTGGTGAGTGTGGTGAGCGTGGTGAGCGTGGTGAGTGTGGTGAGCGTGGTGAGTGTGGTGAGCGTGGTGAGTGTAGTGAGCGTGGTGAGCGTGGTGAGTGTGGTGAGCGTGGTGAGCGTGGTGAGTGTGGTGAGCGTGGTGAGTGTGGTGAGCGTGGTGAGTGTGGTGAGCGTGGTGAGTGTGGTGAGTGTGGTGAGTGTGGTGAGCGTGGTGAGTGTGGTGAGCGTGGTGAGTGTGGTGAGCGTGGTGAGTGTGGTGAGTGTGGTGAGTGTGGTGAGTGTGGTGAGTGTGGTGAGTGTGGTGAGCGTGGTGAGCGTGGTGAGCGTGGTGAGCGTGGTGAGTGTGGTGAGCGTGGTGAGCGTGGTGAGTGTGGTGAGCGTGGTGAGTGTGGTGAGCGTGGTGAGTGTGGTGAGCGTGGTGAGTGTGGTGAGTGTGGTGAGCGTGGTGAGTGTGGTGAGCGTGGTGAGCGTGGTGAGTGTGGTGAGCGTGGTGAGTGTGGTGAGCGTGGTGAGTGTGGTGAGCGTGGTGAGTGTGGTGAGTGTGGTGAGTGTGGTGAGCGTGGTGAGTGTGCGTGGTGAGTGTGTGTGGTGAGTGTGGTGAGCGTGGTGAGCGTGGTGAGCGTGGTGAGTGTGGTGAGCGTGGTGAGTGTGGTGAGCGTGGTGAGCGTGGTGAGCGTGGTGAGTGTGGTGAGCGTGGTGAGTGTGGTGAGCGTGGTGAGCGTAGTGAGTGTGGTGAGCGTGGTGAGCGTGGTGAGTGTGGTGAGTGTACGTGTGGTGAGTGTGGTGTGCGTGGTGAGTGTGCGTGGTGAGTGTGTGTGGTGAGTGTGGTGAGCGTGGTGAGCGTGGTGAGCGTGGTGAGTGTGGTGAGTGTACGTGTGGCGAGTGTGGTGTGCGTGGTGAGTGTGCGTGGTGAGTGTGTGTGGTGAGTGTGGTGAGCGTGGTGAGTGTGCGTGGTGAGTGTGCGGGGCCTCACCGGGTAGGCTGGCAGGAGACCCCCAGGGCCCATGATGTACTGGTTGGGCAGCATTGGGGGCACTCCGGGGGGCAGATTTGGGGGGGCCTTGCCTAGTGGGGGGGCAGCAGACACAACGGGGGGGGGGGGGTTGGGGTGAGCGGGGGTGAGCGGGGGGGGTTGGGGTGAGCGGGGGGGGGGGGGGGTGAGCGGGGGGGGTTGGGGTGAGCGGGGGGAGTTGGGGTGAGCGGGTGAGCGAGTTGATGAACCAGCAAGCGAGAGAGAGTGAGCGAGAGGGCGAGCGAGTTGATGAGCGAGCGAGCGGGGCGAGCGAGCGGGTGATCGATCGATCGAGCGAGCGGGCGATCGGCTGAGTTGATGAGCGAGCGAGCGGGGCGAGCGAGCGGGGTGATCGATCGATCGAGCGAGCGGGCGATCGGCTGAGTTGATGAGCGGGCGAGCGAGCGAGTTGGCGATCGATCGAGCGAGCGGGCGATCGGCTGAGTTGATGAGCGGGCGAGCGAGCGAGCGAGTTGGCGATCGATCGAGCGAGCGGGCGATCGGCTGAGTTGATGAGCGGGCGAGCGAGCGAGTTGGCGATCGATCGAGCGAGCGGGCGATCGGCTGAGTTGATGAGCGGGCGAGCGAGCGAGTTGGCGATCGATCGAGCGAGCGGGCGATCGGCTGAGTTGATGAGCGGGCGAGCGAGCGAGTTGGCGATCGATCGAGCGAGCGGGCGATCGGCTGAGTTGATGAGCGGGCGAGCGAGTTGGCGATCGATCGAGCGAGCGGGCGATCGGCTGAGTTGATGAGCGAGCGAGCGAGTTGGCGATCGATCGAGCGAGCGGGCGATCGGCTGAGTTGATGAGCGAGCGAGCGAGTTGGCGATCGATCGAGCGAGCGGGCGATCGGCTGAGTTGATGAGCGGGCGAGCGAGCGAGCGAGTTGGCGATCGATCGAGCGAGCGGGCGATCGGCTGAGTTGATGAGCGGGCGAGCGAGCGAGTTGGCGATCGATCGAGCGAGCGGGGCGATCGGCTGAGTTGATGAGCGGGCGAGCGAGCGAGCGAGTTGGCGATCGATCGAGCGAGCGAGCGGCGATCGGCTGAGTTGATGAGCGGGCGAGCGAGCGAGTTGGCGATCGATCGAGCGAGCGGGCGATCGGCTGAGTTGATGAGCGAGCGAGCGAGTTGGCGATCGATCGAGCGAGCGGGCGATCGGCTGAGTTGATGAGCGGGCGAGCGATCGAGTTGGCGATCGATCGAGCGAGCGGGCGATCGGCTGAGTTGATGAGCGAGCGAGCGAGTTGGCGATCGATCGAGCGAGCGGGCGATCGGCTGAGTTGATGAGCGGGCGAGCGAGCGAGCGAGTTGGCGATCGATCGAGCGAGCGGGCGATCGGCTGAGTTGATGAGCGGGCGAGCGAGCGAGCGAGTTGGCGATCGATCGAGCGAGCGGGCGATCGGCTGAGTTGATGAGCGAGCGAGCGAGCGAGTTGGCGATCGATCGAGCGAGCGGCTGAGTTGATGAGCGAGCGGGCGAGCGAGTTGGCGATCGATCGAGCGAGCGGCTGAGTTGATGAGCGAGCGGGCGATCGGCTGAGTTGATGAGCGAGCGAGCGGGCGAGTTGGCGATCGATCGAGCGAGCGGCTGAGTTGATGAGCGAGCGGGCGGGCGAGCGAGTTGGCGATCGATCGAGCGATCGGCTGAGTTGATGAGCGGGCGATCGATCGAGTTGGCGATCGATCGAGCGAGCGGGGCGATCGGCTGAGTTGATGAGCGAGCGAGCGACCCCACCCTGCGTCCCCCTGCCCACCGGACGTGGCGGCTGCGGGCTGCTGCCTCCCCACCGACGACAGCGACGAGTTGACGGCGCACACGGCGGTGGACGAGGACGAGTTGGCGG
>NW_027621451.1:27332-56168 GCF_964198595.1 Lampetra fluviatilis | reverse complement strand
TCTCGCTATCACACTCACTCACTCTCACTATCACACTCACTCACACTCACTCACACTCACTCACTCGCTCACTCACACTCACTATCACACTCACTATCACACTCGCTCACTCACTATCTCACACACTCACTATCACACACACTCACTATCACACTCACTATCACACTCGCTCACTCACTATCTCACACACTCACTATCACACACACTCACTATCACACACACTCACTATCACACACACTCACTATCACACACACTCACTCACTATCACACACACTCACTCACTATCACACACACTCACTCACTATCACACACACTCACTATCACACACACTCACTATCACACACACTCACTATCACACACACTCACTCACTATCACACACACTCACTATCACACACACTCACTATCACACTCACTATCACACTCGCTCACTCACTATCTCACACACTCACTATCACACACACTCACTATCACACACACTCACTATCACACACACTCACTCACTATCACACACACTCACTCACTATCACACACACTCACTCACTATCACACACACTCACTATCACACTCGCTCACTCACTATCACACTCGCTCACTATCTCACAATCACACTCGCTCACTCTCTCACACTCACTCATTCACTCACGATCACGATCACTCGCTCAATATCACTCGCTCACTATCACACTCGCTCACAATCACTCACAATCACACTCACTCACTATCTCACAATCACACTCTCTCACACTCACTCATTCACTCACGATCAACCGTTCCCCTCTCCCTCATCCTCCTCCAATGCATTCGCCACTAAATACACAACAACAACAGCCACAACAACAACACCAACCACAACAACCACAACAACAACATTGAGTGTCCTGGAAATGAGATCGACAACAATGCGACTTGGCAACAACCTTCAACAACCACAACAACAACCTTCAACAATTTCAACAACAACCTTCAACAACCACATGAATAGCCGCGGACACGCGCGCGGACACGCGCGCGGACACACGCGCGGACACGCGCGCGGACACGCGCGCGGACACGCGCGCGGACACACGCGCGGACACGCGCGGACACACGCGCGGACACACGCGCGGACACACACGCGGACACACACGCGGACACACGCACTTGGACATGCTCTTACACACGTGTACACGCGCGTGTACACCTACACACACACACGCGCTTACACACGCACGCGTACACGTGCGTTCGTGCGTGCAGCAGCAGAGTTTGTGTTTCCGTTGAGTTCGCTGTTTGACCCGCAGAGTCAGAAAATAAAGCTGAAGACTTAAACGGTGTGGAGACGCGTCAGCTGCTTGGGGGTGTTGCCGGCTGGCTACCACCGCGTGGTGACGGTGGTGACGATGGTGGTGGTGGTGGTGACGGCGGCGGTGGTGACGGCGGTGGTGACGGTGGTGGTGGTGGTGACGGCGGTGGTGACGGTGGTGTGGTGGTGACGACGGTGGTGGTGGTGACGACGGTGGTGGTGGTGGTGACGACGGTGGTGGTGGTGGTGACGACGGTGGTGGTGGTGGTGACGACGGTGGTGGTGGTGGTGACGACGGTGGTGGTGGTGGTGACGACGGTGGTGGTGGTGACGACGGTGGTGGTGGTGACGACGGTGGTGGTGGTGACGACGGTGGTGGTGGTGACGACGGTGGTGGTGACGACTGTGGTGGTGGTGGTGACGACTGTGGTGGTGGTGGTGACGACTGTGGTGGTGGTGACGACTGTGGTGGTGGTGGTGGTGACGACTGTGGTGGTGGTGGTGGTGACGACTGTGGTGGTGGTGGTGGTGGTGACGACTGTGGTGGTGGTGGTGGTGGTGACGACTGTGGTGGTGGTGGTGGTGACGACTGTGGTGGTGGTGGTGGTGACGACTGTGGTGGTGGTGGTGGTGACGACTGTGGTGGTGGTGGTGGTGACGACTGTGGTGGTGGTGGTGGTGACGACTGTGGTGGTGGTGGTGGTGACGACTGTGGTGGTGGTGGTGGTGACGACTGTGGTGGTGGTGGTGGTGACGACTGTGGTGGTGGTGGTGGTGACGACTGTGGTGGTGGTGGTGGTGACGACTGTGGTGGTGGTGGTGACGGCTGTGGTGGTGGTGGTGGTGGTGGTGACGACTGTGGTGGTGGTGGTGGTGGTGGTGACGACTGTGGTGGTGGTGGTGGTGGTGGTGACGACTGTGGTGGTGGTGGTGGTGGTGGTGACGACTGTGGTGGTGGTGGTGGTGGTGGTGACGACTGTGGTGGTGGTGGTGACGACTGTGGTGGTGGTGGTGGTGGTGACGACTGTGGTGGTGGTGGTGGTGGTGACGACTGGTGGTGGTGGTGGTGGTGACGACTGTGGTGGTGGTGGTGGTGGTGACGACTGTGGTGGTGGTGGTGGTGACGACTGTGGTGGTGGTGGTGGTGACGACTGTGGTGGTGGTGGTGGTGACGACTGTGGTGGTGGTGGTGGTGACGACTGTGGTGGTGGTGGTGGTGGTGGTGACGACTGTGGTGGTGGTGGTGGTGGTGGTGACGACTGTGGTGGTGGTGGTGGTGGTGACGACTGTGGTGGTGGTGGTGGTGGTGACGACTGTGGTGGTGGTGGTGGTGGTGACGACTGTGGTGGTGGTGGTGGTGGTGACGACTGTGGTGGTGGTGGTGGTGGTGGTGGTGACGACTGTGGTGGTGGTGGTGGTGGTGGTGACTGTGGTGGTGGTGGTGGTGGTGGTGACGACTGTGGTGGTGGTGGTGACGACTGTGGTGGTGGTGGTGACGACTGTGGTGGTGGTGGTGGTGGGTGACGACTGCGGTGGTGGTGGTGGTGGTGGTGACGACTGCGGTGGTGGTGGTGGTGGTGGTGGTGACGACTGCGGTGGTGGTGGTGGTGGTGGTGACGACTGCGGTGGTGGTGGTGGTGGTGACGACTGCGGTGGTGGTGGTGGTGGTGGTGACGACTGCGGTGGTGGTGGTGGTGGTGGTGGTGGTGACGACTGCGGTGGTGGTGGTGGTGGTGGTGACGACTGCGGTGGTGGTGGTGGTGGTGACGACTGCGGTGGTGGTGGTGGTGGTGGTGACGACTGCGGTGGTGGTGGTGGTGGTGGTGACGACTGCGGTGGTGGTGGTGGTGGTGGTGGTGGTGACGACTGCGGTGGTGGTGGTGGTGGTGGTGGTGACGACTGCGGTGGTGGTGGTGGTGGTGGTGGTGACGACTGCGGTGGTGGTGGTGGTGGTGGTGGTGACGACTGCGGTGGTGGTGGTGGTGGTGGTGTGGACGACTGCGGTGGTGGTGGTGGTGGTGGTGGTGGTGACGACTGCGGTGGTGGTGGTGGTGGTGGTGGTGGTGGTGACGACTGCGGTGGTGGTGGTGGTGGTGGTGGTGACGACTGCGGTGGTGGTGGTGGTGGTGGTGGTGGTGGTGGTGACGACTGCGGTGGTGGTGGTGGTGGTGGTGGTGGTGGTGACGACTGTGGTGGTGGTGGTGGTGGTGGTGGTGACGACTGTGGTGGTGGTGGTGGTGGTGGTGGTGGTGACGACTGTGGTGGTGGTGGTGGTGGTGGTGTGTGACGACTGTGGTGGTGGTGGTGGTGGTGGTGGTGACGACTGTGGTGGTGGTGGTGACGACTGTGGTGGTGGTGGTGGTGGTGGTGGTGGTGACGACTGTGGTGGTGGTGGTGGTGGTGGTGACGACTGTGGTGGTGGTGGGTGGTGGTGGTGGTGACGACTGTGGTGGTGGTGGTGGTGGTGGTGGTGGTGACGACTGTGGTGGTGGTGGTGGTGGTGACGACTGTGGTGGTGGTGGTGGTGGTGACGACTGTGGTGGTGTGGTGGTGGTGGTGACGACTGTGGTGGTGGTGGTGGTGGTGACGACTGTGGTGGTGGTGTGGTGGTGGTGGTGACGACTGTGGTGGTGGGTGGTGGTGGTGACGACTGTGGTGGTGGTGGTGGTGGTGACGACTGTGGTGGTGGTGGTGGTGACGACTGTGGTGGTGGTGGTGGTGGTGGTGGTGGTGGTGGTGACGACTGTGGTGGTGGTGGTGGTGGTGGTGACGACTGTGGTGGTGGTGGTGGTGGTGACGACTGTGGTGGTGGTGGTGGTGGTGGTGACGACTGTGGTGGTGGTGGTGGTGGTGGTGGTGGTGGTGACGACTGTGGTGGTGGTGGTGGTGGTGGTGGTGGTGGTGGTGGTGACGACTGTGGTGGTGGTGGTGGTGGTGGTGGTGGTGGTGACGACTGTGGTGGTGGTGGTGGTGGTGGTGGGTGGTGGTGGTGACGACTGTGGTGGTGGTGGTGGTGGTGGTGACGACTGTGGTGGTGGTGGTGGTGGTGGTGGGTGACGACTGTGGTGGTGGTGGTGGTGGTGGTGGTGACGACTGTGGTGGTGGTGGTGGTGGTGACGACTGTGGTGGTGGTGGTGGTGGTGGTGGTGACGACTGTGGTGGTGGTGGTGGTGGTGGTGGTGACGACTGTGGTGGTGGTGGTGGTGGTGTGACGACTGTGGTGGTGGTGGTGGTGGTGGTGACGACTGTGGTGGTGGTGGTGGTGGTGACGACTGTGGTGGTGGTGGTGGTGGTGACGACTGTGGTGGTGGTGGTGGTGGTGGTGGTGACGACTGTGGTGGTGGTGGTGGTGGTGACGACTGTGGTGGTGGTGGTGGTGGTGGTGACGACTGTGGTGGTGGTGGTGGTGGTGGTGACGACTGTGGTGGTGGTGGTGGTGGTGGTGGTGACGACTGTGGTGGTGGTGGTGGTGGTGACGACTGTGGTGGTGGTGGTGGTGGTGGTGACGACTGTGGTGGTGGTGGTGGTGGTGGTGGTGGTGGTGACGACTGTGGTGGTGGTGGTGGTGGTGGTGGTGGTGGTGGTGGTGGTGGTGGTGGTGACGACTGTGGTGGTGGTGGTGGTGGTGGTGACGACTGTGGTGGTGGTGGTGGTGGTGACGACTGTGGTGGTGGTGGTGGTGGTGGTGGTGACGACTGTGGTGGTGGTGGTGGTGGTGGTGGTGGTGGTGGTGGTGACGACTGTGGCTGGTGGTGGTGGTGGTGGTGGTGGTGGTGACGACTGTGGTGGTGGTGGTGGTGGTGGTGGTGGTGACGACTGTGGTGGTGGTGGTGGTGACGACTGTGGTGGTGGTGGTGGTGGTGGTGGTGGTGGTGGTGGTGACGACTGTGGTGGTGGTGGTGGTGGTGGTGGTGACGACTGTGGTGGTGGTGGTGGTGACGACTGTGGTGGTGGTGGTGGTGGTGGTGACGACTGTGGTGGTGGTGGTGGTGGTGACGACTGTGGTGGTGGTGGTGGTGGTGGTGACGACTGTGGTGGTGGTGGTGGTGGTGGTGACGACTGTGGTGGTGGTGGTGGTGGTGGTGGTGACGACTGTGGTGGTGGTGGTGGTGGTGGTGGTGGTGACGACTGTGGTGGTGGTGGTGGTGTGGTGACGACTGTGGTGGTGGTGGTGGTGGTGGTGACGACTGTGGTGGTGGTGGTGGTGGTGGTGGTGGTGGTGACGACTGTGGTGGTGGTGGTGGTGGTGGTGGTGACGACTGTGGTGGTGGTGGTGGTGGTGGTGGTGACGACTGTGGTGGTGGTGGTGGTGGTGGTGGTGACGACTGTGGTGGTGGTGGTGGTGGTGGTGGTGGTGGTGGTGACGACTGTGGTGGTGGTGGTGGTGGTGACGACTGTGGTGGTGGTGGTGGTGGTGACGACTGTGGTGGTGGTGGTGGTGGTGGGTGACGACTGTGGTGGTGGTGGTGGTGGTGACGACTGTGGTGGTGGTGGTGGTGGTGTGGTGGGTGACGACTGTGGTGGTGTGGTGGTGGTGGTGGTGGTGACGACTGTGGTGGTGGTGGTGGTGGTGGTGACGACTGTGGTGGTGGTGGTGGTGGTGGTGGTGACGACTGTGGTGGTGGTGGTGGTGGTGGTGACGACTGTGGTGGTGGTGGTGGTGGTGGTGACGACTGTGGTGGTGGTGGTGGTGGTGGTGACGACTGTGGTGGTGGTGGTGGTGGTGGTGGTGACGACTGTGGTGGTGGTGGTGGTGGTGGTGACGACTGTGGTGGTGGTGGTGGTGGTGGTGGTGGTGGTGGTGACGACTGTGGTGGTGTGGTGGTGGTGTGGTGGTGACGACTGTGGTGGTGGTGGTGGTGGTGGTGGTGGTGGTGACGACTGTGGTGGTGGTGGTGGTGGTGGTGGTGACGACTGTGGTGGTGGTGGTGGTGGTGGTGACGACTGTGGTGGTGGTGGTGGTGGTGACGACTGTGGTGGTGTGGTGGTGGTGACGACTGTGGTGGTGGTGGTGGTGGTGGTGACGACTGTGGTGGTGGTGGTGGTGGTGACGACTGTGGTGGTGGTGGTGGTGGTGACGACTGTGGTGGTGGTGGTGGTGGTGACGACTGTGGTGGTGGTGGTGGTGGTGGTGACGACTGTGGTGGTGGTGGTGGTGGTGACGACTGTGGTGGTGGTGGTGGTGGTGGTGACGACTGTGGTGGTGGTGGTGGTGGTGGTGACGACGTGGTGGTGGTGGTGGTGGTGGTGGTGGTGGTGGTGACGACTGTGGTGGTGGTGGTGGTGGTGGTGGTGACGACTGTGGTGGTGGTGGTGGTGGTGGTGGTGACGACTGTGGTGGTGGTGGTGGTGGTGACGACTGTGGTGGTGGTGGTGGTGGTGGTGACGACTGTGGTGGTGGTGGTGGTGGTGGTGACGACTGTGGTGGTGGTGGTGGTGCTGACGACTGTGGTGGTGGTGGTGGTGGTGACGACTGTGGTGGTGGTGGTGGTGGTGACGACTGTGGTGGTGGTGGTGGTGGTGACGACTGTGGTGGTGGTGGTGGTGGTGACGACTGTGGTGGTGGTGGTGGTGGTGACGACTGTGGTGGTGGTGGTGACGACTGTGGTGGTGGTGGTGGTGACGACTGTGGTGGTGGTGGTGGTGGTGACGACTGTGGTGGTGGTGGTGGTGGTGGTGACGACTGTGGTGGTGGTGGTGGTGGTGACGACTGTGGTGGTGGTGGTGGTGGTGACGACTGTGGTGGTGGTGGTGGTGGTGACGACTGTGGTGGTGGTGGTGGTGACGACTGTGGTGGTGGTGGTGACGACTGTGGTGGTGGTGGTGGTGACGACTGTGGTGGTGGTGGTGGTGACGACTGTGGTGGTGGTGGTGGTGACGACTGTGGTGGTGGTGGTGGTGACGACTGTGGTGGTGGTGGTGGTGGTGACGACTGTGGTGGTGGTGGTGGTGGTGACGACTGTGGTGGTGGTGGTGGTGACGACTGTGGTGGTGGTGGTGGTGACGACTGTGGTGGTGGTGGTGGTGACGACTGTGGTGGTGGTGGTGGTGACGACTGTGGTGGTGGTGGTGGTGACGACTGTGGTGGTGGTGGTGGTGACGACTGTGGTGGTGGTGGTGGTGACGACTGTGGTGGTGGTGGTGGTGGTGACGACTGTGGTGGTGGTGGTGACGACTGTGGTGGTGGTGGTGGTGACGACTGTGGTGGTGGTGGTGGTGACGACTGTGGTGGTGGTGGTGGTGACGACTGTGGTGGTGGTGGTGGTGACGACTGTGGTGGTGGTGGTGGTGACGACTGTGGTGGTGGTGGTGACGACTGTGGTGGTGGTGGTGGTGACTGTGGTGGTGGTGGTGGTGGTGGTGGTGGTGGTGACTGTGGTGGTGACGGTGGTGGTGACGGTGGTGGTGACGGTGGTGGTGGTGACGGCTGGTAGGGTTCAGTGTTGATCACTGGGGTGACTCAGAGCCAGACTAAGGCTCCCCCCACAGGGTTCAGTGTTAATCACTGAGACAGAGCTAGACTAAGGCTCCCATAGGGTTCAGTGTTAATCACTGGGGGGCTCACAGAGCCAGACTGAGGCTCCCCCCACAGGGTTCAGTGTTAATCACTGGGGGGGCTCACAGAGCCAGACTAAGGCTCCCCCACAGGGTTCAGTGTTAATCACTGGGGGGGCTCACAGAGCCAGACTGAGGCTCCCTCCACAGGGTTCAGTGTTAATCACTGGGGGCTCAAAGAGCCAGACTGAGGCTCCCCCACAGGGTTCAGTGTTAATCACTGGGGGGCTCACAGAGCCAGACTGAGGCTCCCACAGGGTTCAGTGTTAATCACTGGGGGCTCACAGAGCCAGACTGAGGCTCCCCCACAGGGTTCAGTGTTAATCACTGGGGGGCTCACAGAGCCAGACTGAGGCTCCCCCCACAGGGTTCAGTGTTAATCACTGGGGGGCTCACAGAGCCAGACTGAGGCTCCCACAGGGTTCAGTGTTAATCACTGGGGGCTCACAGAGCCAGACTGAGGCTCCCCCACAGGGTTCAGTGTTAATCACTGGGGGGCTCACAGAGCCAGACTGAGGCTCCCCCACAGGGTTCAGTGTTAATCACTGGGGGGGCTCACAGAGCCAGACTGAGGCTCCCCCACAGGGTTCAGTGTTAATCACTGGGGGCTCACAGAGCCAGACTGAGGCTCCCCCACAGGGTTCAGTGTTAATCACTGGGGGGGCTCACAGAGTCAGACTAAGGCTCCCACAGGGTTCAGTGTTAATCACTGGGGTGGGCTCGCAGAGCCAGACTAAGGCTCCCACAGGGTTCAGTGTTTATCACAGACTCAGAGCCAGACTAAGGCTCCCACAGGGTTCAGTGTTAACCACTGGGGGGGGGGGGGGCTCACAGAGCCAGACTAAGGCTCCCCCCCCCCCCCACAGGGTTCCGTGTGCACGCAGTACCCCAGCGGGTCCACCAGAGGGAGCTATTCCAGCGCTGTTGCTGCAACCCCCGTGCCCAGCCACCACTTTACCCAGGCTGCAGTGCCGATGAGTTGTGCGCCTTTTGGCGCCATCTGGTCCAACACCATGTGAGACTGGGCTCTAAGGAAAGCTGTCTCGGGTGTGGACCTCGAGGGCCGAAGCGCTCCCCACTCCCTGCGAGCCGTTGACCAGCAGTGCGTGGGTCAAGCGAGAGGAGGGCGCTGCAGGCGGCGAGAGAGAAGAGAGGGTGACCATCCAGAAGGGGTCGCAAACGGGTTTTGATTCCTTACCCATACTCGTACCCGTACCCGGCTGCACCAGGGTCGCAAACGGGTTTTGATTCCTTACCCATACTCGTACCCGTACCCGGCTGCACCAGGGTCGCAAACGGGTACCCGAACCCGATACCCGGCTACCCGTACCCGGCCGGGTACGGGTATAGGGTACGGGTATCGGGTACCTGATTGCGACCTCTGGGATGAAGCCACGTTGCAGGCGCGGGTGGGTTGGTTCTAGGAACTTGAATTGTGAGAAGAGACAAGACGTTGGGAAATGAGTGACAAACGGCGACTCACCAGTGACTCACGGCCTCTATGTATCTCTATGGGTTTATGTGTCTCTCTGGGTCTCTGTGCCTATCTGGGTCTCTCTGGGTCTCTATGTGTCTGTGTATCTTTCTGGGTCTCTGTGCCTCTTTGTGTCTCTGTGGGTCTCTATGGGTCTCTCTGGGTCTCTGTGGGTCTCTATGCGTCTATCTGTATCTCTCTGGGTCTCTGTGTATCTCTATGGGTCTCTGTGTCTCTCTGGGTCTCTGTGAGTCTGTGGGTCCCTGTGTATCTTTCTGGGTCTCTATGCGTATCTGTGGGTCTCTATGGGTATCTGTGTCTCTCTGTATCTCTCTGGGTCTCTATGGGTCTCTATGGGTCTCTGTGTATCTCTCTGGGTCTCTGTGTCTCTATGGGTCTATGTGGGTCTCTATGGGTCTCTGGGTCTCTATGGGTCTCTGGGTCTCTGTGGGTCTCTGTGTATCTCTCTGGGTCTCTCTGGGTCTCTGTGTATCTCTCTGGGTCTCTTTGGGTCTCTGTGGGTCTCTATGTATCTCTCTGGGTCTCTCTGGGTCTCTGTGTCTCTCTGGGTCTCTGTGGGTCTCTGTGGGTCTCTATGTATCTCTCTGGGTCTCTCTGGGTCTCTGTGGGTCTCTCTGGGTCTCTATGGGTCTCTATGGGTCTCTGTGTATCTCTCTGGGTCTCTCTGGGTCTCTCTGGGTCTCTGTGGGTCTCTCTGGGTCTCTGTGGGTCTCTATGGGTCTCTATGTATCTCTCTGGGTCTCTCTGGGTCTCTGTGGGTCTCTCTGGGTCTCTATGGGTCTCTATGGGTGTCTGTGTATCTCTCTGGGTCTCTGTGTCTCTCTGGGTCTCTATGGGTCTCTATGTATCTCTATGTATCTCTCTGTGTCTCTCTGGGTCTCTGTGGGTCTCTGTGGGTCTCTATGGGTCTCTGTGTATCTCTGTGGGTCTCTGTGGGTCTCTATGGGTCTCTATGGGTCTCTGTGTATCTCTGTGGGTCTCTGTGGGTCTCTGTGGGTCTCTGTGGGTCTCTATGGGTCTCTGTGTATCTCTGTGGGTCTCTGTGGGTCTCTATGGGTCTCTATGGGTCTCTGTGTATCTCTGTGGGTCTCTGTGGGTCTCTATGGGTCTCTGTGGGTCTCTATGTATCTCTGTGTATATCTCTGTGTCTCTCTGGGTCTCTGTGGGTCTCTCTGTGTCTCTGTGGGTCTCTATGGGTCTCTGTGTATTTCTCTGGGTCTCTGTGTCTCTCTGGGTCTCTGTGGGTCTCTATTGGTCTCTATGTATCTCTATGTATCTCTCCGTGTCTCTCTGGGTCTCTGTGTAGCTCTCTGGGTCTCTGTCTCTGGGTCTCTGTGTCTCTGTGTCTCTCTGTGGGTCTCTCTGGGTCTCTGTGGGTCTCTATGTGTCTCTATGTATCTCTCTGTGTCTCTCTGGGTCTCTGTGGGTCTCTCTGTGTATCTCTCTGGGTCTCTGTGTCTCTCTGGGTCTCTGTGGGTCTCTATGGGTCTCTGTGTATCTCTCTGGGTCTCTGTGTCTCTGTGGGTCTCTATGGGTCTCTATGTATCTCTCTGTGTCTCTCTGGGTCTCTGTGTCTCTGTCTCTGTGGGTCTTTCTGGGTCTCTGTGCCTATCTGGGTCTCTGTGGGTCTCAATGGGTCTCTGTGTATCTCTCTGGGTCTCTATGGGTCTCTGTGTATCTCTTTGGGTCTCTGTGTATCTCTCTGGGTCTCTGTGGGTCTCTATGGGTCTCTGTGTATCTCTCTGGGTCTCTGTGTATCTCTCTGGGTCTCTGTGGGTCTCTATGGGTCTCTGTGTATCTCTCTGGGTCTCTGTGTATCTCTCTGGGTCTCTGTGGGTCTCTATGGGTCTCTCTGTATCTCTTTGGGTCTCTGTGTATCTCTCTGGGTCTCTGTGGGTCTCTATGGGTCTCTGTGTATCTCTCTGGGTCTCAATGGGTCTCTGTGTATCTCTGTGTCTCTCTGGGTCTCTGTGGGTCTCTATGTGTCTCTATGTATCTCTCTGGGTCTATGTGTTTCGCTGGGTCTCTGGGTCTCTATGGGTCTATCTGTATCTCTCTGGGTCTCTATGTGGGTCTCTCTGGGTCTCTGTGTCTCTCTGGGTCTCTATGTATCTCTCTGGGTCTCTATGGGTCTCTATGTGTCTCTATGTATCTCTCTGTGTCTCTCTGTGTCTCTCTGTGTATCTGTGGGTCTCTGTGCGTCAAGATGGATGTATCCTTGTCCACACGATGATATCGCCCCTTGCGATCGTCAGGGCCGGTGGCTCCTGGACATAAAACAACAGCAAAAAAAACGTCCACTACGCAGTCCAGCTTACTTGGTAACATAAAACAAAATTGTTTATGGGTTTTAGTTCGTTTGGAACGGATTCATGGTTTAATTGGAACATTACGACCGTGACTGATTCTACAGGGAAGCATGGGGAGGGTGGACAGAGAGGGGGGGGGGGAGAGGCTTGCTACAGAGTCCTGACAATGCTATCCTAGTGACTCATGGAGCCACAGAGCCAGGCTGAGGCTCCCACTGGGTTCCACGATCATCACAATCACCACTGCCATCATCTCAATCACCACCATCATTACAATCATCACCACCATCACAACCATCATCTCAATCACTATCATCGTCATCACAACCATCATCATCACAATCACCACCACCATCACAATCACCACTGCCATCATCTCAATCACCACCATCATCACAACAACCACCATCATCATCACAACCACCATCACAATCACCGCCACCATCACAACCATCTTCATCACAATCACCACCACCATCATCACAATCACCACCACCATCACAACCATCATCATCACAATCACCACCACCACCATCATCACAATCACCACTAACATCACAATCACCACCATCATCACAACCATCATCACAATCACCATCATCATCATCAGAACCATCACCATCACCATCATCATCACAACAACCACCATCATCACAACCACCACCACTATCATCACAACCACCACCACTATCATCACAACTACCACCACTATCATCACAACCACCACCATCATCACAACCACCACCACCACCACTATCATCACAACCACCACCATCATCACAACCACCACCACTATCATCACAACCACCACTACCACCACCATCATCACAGCCACCACCACTATCATCACAACTACCACCACCATCATCACAACAACAACCACCACCACCATCATCACAACCACCACCACTATCATCACAACCACCACCACTATCATCACAACCACCACCACTATCATCACAACTACCACCACTATCATCACAACCACCACTACCACCACTATCATCACAACTACCACCACTATCATCACAACCACCACCACTATCATCACAACTACCACCACTATCATCACAACCACCACCATCATCACAACAACAACCACCACCACCATCATCACAACCACCACCACCATCATCACAACCACCACCACTATCATCACAACTACCACCACTATCATCACAACCACCACCACTATCATCACAACAACAACCACCACCACTATCATCACAACCACCACCACTATCATCACAACCACCACCACTATCATCACAACTACCACCACTATCATCACAACCACCACCACTATCATCACAACAACAACCACCACCACTATCATCACAACCACCACCACTATCATCACAACCACCACCACTATCATCACAACTACCACCACTATCATCACAACCACCACCACTATCATCACAACAACAACCACCACCACTATCATCACAACCACCACCACTATCATCACAACCACCACCACTATCATCACAACTACCACCACTATCATCACAACCACCACCACTATCATCATAACTACCACCACTATCATTACAACCACCACTATCATCACAACCACCACCACTATCATCACAACTACCACCACTATCATCACAACCACCACCATCATCACAACCACCACCACTATCATCACAACTACCACCACTATCATCACAACCACCACCATCATCACAACCACCACCACTATCATCACAACCACCACCACTATCATCACAACCACCACCATTATCATCACAACCACCACCACTATCATCACTACCACCACTATCACAACCACCACCACTATCATCACAACCACCACCACTATCATCACAACTACCACCACTATCATCACAACCACCACCATCATCACAACCACCACCACTATCATCACAACTACCACCACTATCATCACAACCACCACCACCATCATCACAACAACAACCACCACCACCATCATCACAACCACCACCACCATCATCACAACCACCACCACTATCATCACAACTACCACCACTATCATCACAACCACCACCATCATCACAACCACCACCACTATCATCACAACCACCACCACTATCATCACAACCACCACCACTATCATCACAACCACCACCACTATCATCACAACCACCACCACTATCATCACAACCACCACCACTATCATCACAACCACCACCACTATCATCACAACCACCACCATCATCACAACCACCACCACTATCATCACAACCACCACCACTATCATCACAACCACCACTACCACTACTATCATCACAACCACCACCACTATCATCACAACCACCACTATCACCACAACCACAACCATCATCACAACCACCACCACCACCACCATCATCACAACAACAATCGCCACCACCACCACGGCCGCCAGCTGCGGCCGCTGTCATTGCGAATGATGAACTGTCCGCAGTTTGGAACGGAGCTCCGCATTGTTCTTGTCTCGCTCAGCGAAGATAAATCCTCGCTGGCGCGTCTGGCGCAAGGGTTCTACCTCGCCGCGCGCAGGGCTCGAGCCAAAACACACAGAGACCAGCCAAGTGGCTCGGGCAGAGAGACACAGAGAGACACAGAGAGACACAGAGAGACAGAGAGAGAGACAGAGAGACACAGAGAGACACAGAGAGACAGAGAGAGACAGAGAGAGACAGAGAGAGAGACAGAGACTGAGAGAGAGAGAGACCCACAGAGAGACACAGAGACACAGAGAGACAGATAGAGACATAGAGAGAGATAGAGAAAGACAGAGAGACACAGAGAGACACAGAGAGAGACACAGAGAGAGACACAGAAACACACAGAGACCCACAGAGATACACAGAGACACACAGAGATACACAGAGATACACAGAGACACACAGAGATACACAGAGACCCACAGAGATACACAGAGACCCACAGAAATACACAGAGATACACAGCGATACACAGAGACCCACAGAGATACACAGAGATACACAGAGATACACAGAGACACACAGAGATACACAGAGACCCACAGAAATACACAGAGATACACAGCGATACACAGAGACGCATAGAGACCCACAGAAATACACAGAGACCCACAGAGATACACAGAGACGCACAGAGACGCACAGAGATCCACAGAGACCCACAGAGATACACAGAGATACACAGCGATACACAGAGACCCACAGAGATACACAGAGACCCACAGGATACATAGAGACCCACAGAGATACACAGAGACCCACAGAGATACATAGAGACCTACAGAGATACACATAGACCCACAGAGATACACAGAGACCCACAGAGATACACAGAGACCCACAGGATACATAGAGACCCACAGAGATACACAGAGACCCACAGAGATACATAGAGACCCATAGAGATACACAGAGACCCACAGAGATACATAGAGACCCACAGAGATACACAGAGACCCACAGAGATACACAGAGACCCACAGGATACATAGAGACCCACAGAGATACACAGAGACCCACAGAGATACATAGAGACCCATAGAGATACACAGAGACCCACAGGATCGAGCCCACGACCTCCTCTATACCAGGCGAGGTAGTTAACATCTCATAGCGAATATGGGAATGTGGTGAGTCTGTGGGTCTCTGTGTGGTGGTGAGTCTATGGCTCTCTGTGTGGTGGTGAATCTATAAGTCTCTGTGTGGTGGTGAGTCTATGGTTCTCTGTGTGGTGGTGAGTCTATGGCTCTCTGTGTGGTGGTGAGTCTATGGCTCTCTGTGTGGTGGTGAGTCTGTGGCTCTCTGTGTGGTGGTGAGTCTGTGGCTCTCTGTGTGGTGGTGAGTCTGTGGGTCTCTGTGTGGTGGTGAGTCTACGGCTCTCTGTGTGGTGATGAGTCTATGGCTCTCTGTGTGGTGGTGAGTCTATGGCTCTCTGTGTGGTGCTGAGTCTATGGCTCTCTGTGTGGTGGTGAGTCTATGGCTCTCTGTGTGGTGGTGAGTCTATGGCTCTCTGTGTGGTGGTGAGTCTGTGGCTCTCTGTGTAGTGGTGAGTCTATGGGTCTCTGTGTGGTGGTGAGTCTATGGCTCTCTGTGTGGTGGTGAGTCTGTGGCTCTCTGTGTGGTGGTGAGTCTGTGGCTCTCTGTGTGGTGGTGAGTCTGTGGGTCTCTGTGTGGTGATGAGTCTATGGGTCTCTGTGTGGTGATGAGTCTGTGGGTCTCTGTGTGGTGGTGAGTCTATGGGTCTCTGTGTGGTGGTGAGTCTGTGGGTCTCTGTGTGGTGGTGAGTCTATGGCTCTCTGTGTGGTGGTGAGTCTATGGGTCTCTGTGTGATGGTGAGTCTGTGGGTCTCTGTGTGGTGGTGAGTCTATGGCTCTCTGTGTGGTGGTGAGTCTATAGCTCTCTGTGTGGTGATGAGTCTGTGGGTCTCTGTGTGGTGGTGAGTCTGTGGCTCTCTGTGTGGTGGTGAGTCTATGGCTCTCTGTGTGGTGGTGAGTCTATGGCTCTCTGTGTGGTGATGAGTCTATGGCTCTCTGTGTGGTGATGAGTCTGTGGCTCTCTGTGTGGTGGTGAGTCTATGGCTCTCTGTGTGGTGATGAGTCTATGGCTCTCTGTGTGGTGGTGAGTCTTTGGCTCTCTGTGTGGTGGTGAGTCTATGGCTCTCTGTGTGGTGGTGAGTCTGTGGGTCTCTGTGTGGTGGTGAGTCTATGGCTCTCTGTGTGGTGGTGAGTCTATGGCTCTCTGTGTGGTGGTGAGTCTGTGGGTCTCTGTGTGGTGGTGAGTCTGTGTCTCTCTGTGTGGTGGTGAGTCTATGGCTCTCTGTGTGGTGGTGAGTCTGTGGGTCTCTGTGTGGTGGTGAGTCTGTGGGTCTCTGTGTGGTGGTGAGTCTATGGCTCTCTGTGTGGTGGTGAGTCTGTGGGTCTCTGTGTGGTGGTGAGTCTATGGCTCTCTGTGTGGTGGTGAGTCTGTGGGTCTCTGTGTGGTGGTGAGTCTATGGCTCTCTGTGTGGTGGTGAGTCTATGGCTCTCTGTGTGGTGGTGAGTCTATGGCTCTCTGTGTGGTGATGAGTCTGTGGCTCTCTGTGTGGTGGTGAGTCTATGGCTCTCTGTGTGGTGGTGAGTCTATGGCTCTCTGTGTGGTGGTGAGTCTATGGCTCTCTGTGTGGTGGTGAGTCTTTGGCTCTCTGTGTGGTGGTGAGTCTGTGGCTCTCTGTGTGGTGGTGAGTCTATGGCTCTCTGTGTGGTGGTGAGTCTATGGCTCTCTGTGTGGTGGTGAGTCTGTGGCTCTCTGTGTGGTGATGAGTCTATGGCTCTCTGTGTGGTGATGAGTCTATGGCTCTCTGTGTGGTGATGAGTCTGTGGCTCTCTGTGTGGTGATGAGTCTGTGGCTCTCTGTGTGGTGATGAGTCTGTGGCTCTCTGTGTGGTGATGAGTCTATGGCTCTCTGTGTGGTGATGAGTCTATGGCTCTTTGTGTGGTGGTGAGTCTTTGGCTCTCTGTGTGGTGGTGAGTCTGTGGCTCTCTGTGTGGTGATGAGTCTATGGCTCTCTGTGTGGTGGTGAGTCTGTCTCTGTGTGGTGGTGAGTCTATGGCTCTCTGTGTGGTGATGAGTCTATGGCTCTCTGTGTGGTGCTGAGTCTGTGTCTCTCTGTGTGGTGGTGAGTCTATGGCTCTCTGTGTGGTGGTGAGTCTGTGGCTCTTTGTGTGGTGATGAGTCTGTGGGTCTCTGTGTGGTGGTGAGTCTGTGGGTCTCTGTGTGGTGGTGAGTCTATGGCTCTCTGTGTGGTGGTGAGTCTATGGCTCTCTGTGTGGTGGTGAGTCTGTGGGTCTCTGTGTGGTGGTGAGTCTATGGCTCTCTGTGTGGTGATGAGTCTATGGCTCTCTGTGTGGTGGTGAGTCTGTGGGTCTCTGTGTGGTGGTGAGTCTGTGTCTCTCTGTGTGGTGGTGAGTCTATGGCTCTCTGTGTGGTGGTGAGTCTGTGGGTCTCTGTGTGGTGGTGAGTCTATGGCTCTCTGTGTGGTGGTGAGTCTATGGCTCTCTGTGTGGTGGTGAGTCTATGGCTCTCTGTGTGGTGGTGAGTCTGTGGGTCTCTGTGTGGTGGTGAGTCTGTGGCTCTCTGTGTGGTGGTGAGTCTGTGTCTCTCTGTGTGGTGGTGAGTCTGTGTCTCTCTGTGTGGTGATGAGTCTATGGGTCTCTGTGTGGTGGTGAGTCTGTGTCTCTGTGTGGTGGTGAGTCTATGGGTCTCTGTGTGGTGGTGAGTCTATGGGTCTCTGTGTGGTGGTGAGTCTATGGCTCTCTGTGTGGTGATGAGTCTATGGGTCTCTGTGTGGTGGTGAGTCTGTGTCTCTGTGTGGTGGTGAGTCTATGGGTCTCTGTGTGGTGGTGAGTCTATGGGTCTCTGTGTGGTGATGAGTCTATGGCTCTCTGTGTGGTGATGAGTCTATGGCTCTCTGTGTGGTGATGAGTCTATGTGTCTCTGTGTGGTGATGAGTCTATGGCTCTCTGTGTGGTGATGAGTCTATGGCTCTCTGTGTGGTGGTGAGTCTGTGTCTCTCTGTGTGGTGATGAGTCTATGGCTCTCTGTGTGGTGCTGAGTCTGTGTCTCTCTGTGTGGTGATGAGTCTATGGCTCTCTGTGTGGTGATGAGTCTATGGCTCTCTGTGTGGTGATGAGTCTATGGCTCTCTGTGTGGTGATGAGTCTATGGGTCTCTGTGTGGTGGTGAGTCTGTGGCTCTCTGTGTGGTGGTGAGTCTGTGGCTCTGTGTGGTGGTGAGTCTGTGTCTCTCTGTGTGGTGGTGAGCCTGTGGGTCTCTGTGTGGTGATGAGTCTGTGGCTCTCTGTGTGGTGCTGAGTCTGTGTCTCTCTGTGTGGTGGTGAGTCTGTGTCTCTCTGTGTGGTGATGAGTCTATGGGTCTCTGTGTGGTGGTGAGTCTGTGTCTCTGTGTGGTGGTGAGTCTATGGGTCTCTGTGTGGTGGTGAGTCTGTGTCTCTGTGTGGTGATGAGTCTATGGGTCTCTGTGTGGTGGTGAGTCTGTGTCTCTCTGTGTGGTGGTGAGTCTGTGTCTCTCTGTGTGGTGATGAGTCTATGGGTCTCTGTGTGGTGGTGAGTCTGTGTCTCTCTGTGTGGTGATGAGTCTGTGTCTCTCTGTGTGGTGATGAGTCTATGGCTCTCTGTGCGGTGGTGAGTCTATGGCTCTCTGTGTGGTGATGAGTCTATGGCTCTCTGTGTGGTGGTGAGTCTATGGCTCTCTGTGTGGTGATGAGTCTATGGCTCTCTGTGTGGTGATGAGTCTGTGTCTCTCTGTGTGGTGGTGAGTCTGTGGCTCTCTGTGTGGTGGTGAGTCTATGGCTCTCTGTGTGGTGGTGAGTCTATGGGTCTCTGTGTGGTGATGAGTCTATGGCTCTCTGTGTGGTGATGAGTCTATGGCTCTCTGTGTGGTGGTGAGTCTATGGCTCTCTGTGTGGTGATGAGTCTGTGTCTCTCTGTGTGGTGGTGAGTCTGTGGCTCTCTGTGTGGTGGTGAGTCTATGGCTCTCTGTGTGGTGGTGAGTCTATGGGTCTCTGTGTGGTGATGAGTCTATGGCTCTCTGTGTGGTGATGAGTCTATGGCTCTCTGTGTGGTGATGAGTCTATGGCTCTCTGTGTGGTGGTGAGTCTATGGCTCTCTGTGTGGTGGTGAGTCTATGGCTCTCTGTGTGGTGGTGAGTCTGTGTCTCTCTGTGTGGTGGTGAGTCTGTGGCTCTCTGTGTGGTGCTGAGTCTATGGGTCTCTGTGTGGTGATGAGTCTATGGCTCTCTGTGTGGTGGTGAGTCTGGGTCTCTGTGTGGTGATGAGTCTGTGGGTCTCTGTGTGGTGGTGAGTCTATGGCTCTCTGTGTGGTGGTGAGTCTATGGCTCTCTGTGTGGTGGTGAGTCTATGGCTCTCTGTGTGGTGGTGAGTCTATGGCTCTCTGTGCGGTGATGAGTCTATGGCTCTCTGTGTGGTGGTGAGTCTATGGCTCTCTGTGTGGTGGTGAGTCTGTGTCTCTCTGTGTGGTGGTGAGTCTGTGTCTCTCTGTGTGGTGCTGAGTCTGTGTCTCTCTGTGTGGTGGTGAGTCTGTGTCTCTCTGTGTGGTGGTGAGTCTGTGTCTCTCTGTGTGGTGGTGAGTCTATGGCTCTCTGTGTGGTGATGAGTCTATGGGTCTCTGTGTGGTGGTGAGTCTATGGCTCTCTGTGTGGTGGTGAGTCTGTGGCTCTCTGTGTGGTGGTGAGTCTATGGCTCTCTGTGTGGTGGTGAGTCTGTGGCTCTCTGTGTGGTGGTGAGTCTGTGGCTCTCTGTGTGGTGGTGAGTCTATGGCTCTCTGTGTGGTGGTGAGTCTATGGCTCTCTGTGTGGTGGTGAGTCTGTGGCTCTCTGTGTGGTGGTGAGTCTATGGCACTCTGTGTGGTGGTGAGTCTATGGCTCTCTGTGTGGTGGTGAGTCTATGGGTCTCTGTGTGGTGACGAGTCTATGGCTCTCTGTGTGGTGGTGAGTCTATGGCTCTCTGTGTGGTGGTCAGTCTATGGCTCTCTGTGTGGTGGTGAGTCTATGGCTCTCTGTGTGGTGGTGAGTCTGTGGGTCTCTGTGTGGTGGTGAGTCTATGGCTCTCTGTGTGGTGATGAGTCTATGGCTCTCTGTGTGGTGGTGAGTCTGTGGCTCTCTGTGTGGTGGTGAGTCTATGGCTCTCTGTGTGGTGGTGAGTCTATGGCTCTCTGTGTGGTGGTGAGTCTATGGCTCTCTGTGTGGTGGTCAGTCTGTGGCTCTCTGTGTGGTGGTGAGTCTATGGCTCTCTGTGTGGTGGTGAGTCTATGGCTCTCTGTGTGGTGGTGAGTCTGTGGCTCTCTGTGTGGTGGTGAGTCTATGGCTCTCTGTGTGGTGGTGAGTCTATGGCTCTCTGTGTGGTGGTGAGTCTATGGCTCTCTGTGTGGTGGTGAGTCTGTGGCTCTCTGTGTGGTGGTGAGTCTGTGTCTCTCTGTGTGGTGGTGAGTCTGTGTCTCTCTGTGTGGTGGTGAGTCTATGGGTCTCTGTGTGGTGGTGAGTCTATGGGTCTCTGTGTGGTGGTGAGTCTATGGGTCTCTGTGTGGTGGTGAGTCTATGGCTCTCTGTGTGGTGGTGAGTCTATGGCTCTCTGTGTGGTGATGAGTCTATGGCTCTCTGTGTGGTGATGAGTCTATGGCTCTCTGTGTGGTGGTGAGTCTATGGCTCTCTGTGTGGTGGTGAGTCTGTGTGTAACGCAATCAACACCGATATGAAAAAACAACTCATCACCACCATCTGCCACTCGTCACTTCCTTTATTGGTTTTCCGTACTGGCATCAGACTGACGACACAGAGACAGCTTCCCCTGGTGGTGCCTCTCGGCTAGAGACCCACACATCATCATCATCATCAGCTTATTCATCATCATCATCAGCTTCGTCATCATCATCAGCTTCGTCATCATCATCAGCAGCAGCAGTCGTAGTGGCATCAGCAACAGCCGTATGAGCAGCAGGCCTAGCAAGCAGCAGCAGCAGCAGTAATAGCATCATCATCAGCAGCAGCAGCAGTAGCATCATCATCAGCAGCAACAGTGACATCAGCAGCAGTAATAGCATCATCAGCAGCAGCAGTAGCATCATCATCATCAGCAGCAGTAGCATCATCATCAGCAGCAGTAGCATCATCATCATCAACAGTGACATCAGCAGCAGCAGCAGTAGCATCATCATCAGCAGCAACAGTTACATCAGCAGCAGCAGTAATAGCATCATCATCATCAGCAGCAGTAGCATCATCAGCAGCAACAATTGCATCAGCAGCAGCAGCAGTAGCATCATCATCAGCAACAGTGACATCAGCAGCAGCAGCAGTAGCATCATCATCATCAGCAACAGTTACATCAGCAGCAAGCAGCAGTAATAGCATCATCAACATCAGCAACAGTGACATCAGCAGCAGCAGCAGCATCATCATCATCATCAACAGTGACATCAGCAGCAGTAGCATCATCATCATCATCAGCAACAGTTACATCAGCAGCAAGCAGCAGTAGCATCATCATCATCATCAGCAACAGTTACATCAGCAGCAGCAGTAGCATCATCATCATCATCAGCAACAGTTACATCAGCAGCAGCAGTAGCATCATCATCATCATCAGCAACAGTTACATCAGCAGCAGCAGTAGCATCATCATCATCAGCAACAGTTACATCAGCAGCAGCAGTAGCATCATCATCATCATCAGCAACAGTGACATCAGCAGCAGCAGTAGCATCATCATCATCAACAGCAACAGTTACATCAGCAGCAGCAGCAGTAGCATCATCATCATCATCAGCAACAGTTACATCAGCAGCAGCAGTAGCATCATCATCATCAGCAACAGTGACATCAGCAGCAGCAGCAGTAGCATCATCATCATCATCAGCAACAGTTACATCAGCAGCAGCAGTAGCATCATCATCATCAGCAACAGTGACATCAGCAGCAGCAGTAGCATCATCATCATCAGCAACAGTGACATCAGCAGCAGCAGTAGCATCATCATCATCATCAGCAACAGTTACATCAGCAGCAGCAGCAGTATCATCATCATCAGCAACAGTTACAGCAGCAGCAGCAGCATCATCATCATCAGCAGCAACAGTTACATCAGCAGCAGCAGCAGTATCATCATCATCAGCAACAGTGACATCAGCAGCAGCAGCATCATCATCATCAGCAACAGTTACATCAGCGGCAGCAGCAGTAGCATCATCATCAGCAACAGTTACATCAGCAGCAGCAGCATCATCATCATCATCAGCAACAGTTACATCAGCAGCAGCAGTAGCATCATCATCATCAGCAACAGTTACATCAGCAGCAGCAGCAGTAATAGCAGCATCATCATCAGCAACAGCTACATCAGCAGCAGCAGCAGTAGCATCATCATCATCAGCAACAGTTACATCAGCAGCAGCAGTAGCATCATCATCATCAGCAACAGTGACATCAGCAGCAGCAGTAGCATCATCATCATCATCAGCAACAGTTACATCAGCAGCAGCAGTAGCATCATCATCATCAGCAACAGTGACATCAGCAGCAGCAGTAGCATCATCATCATCATCAGCAACAGTTACATCAGCAGCAGCAGCAGTAGCATCATCATCAGCAACAGTTACATCAGCAGCAGCAGCAGCATCATCATCATCAGCAGCAACAGTTACATCAGCAGCAGCAGCAGTATCATCATCATCAGCAACAGTGACATCAGCAGCAGCAGTAGCATCATCATCATCAGCAGCAACAGTTACATCAGCAGCAGCAGCAGTATCATCATCATCAGCTACAGTGACATCAGCAGCAGCAGTAGCATCATCATCATCATCAGCAACAGTTACATCAGCAGCTCTCTGTGTGGTGGTGAGTCTATGGCTCTCTGTGTGGTGGTGAGTCTATGGCTCTCTGTGTGGTGGTGAGTCTGTGGCTCTCTGTGTGGTGGTGAGTCTATGGCTCTCTGTGTGGTGGTGAGTCTATGGCTCTCTGTGTGGTGGTGAGTCTGTGGGTCTCTGTGTGGTGGTGAGTCTGTGGCTCTCTGTGTGGTGGTGAGTCTGTGTCTCTCTGTGTGGTGGTGAGTCTATGGCTCTCTGTGTGGTGATGAGTCTATGGCTCTCTGTGTGGTGGTGAGTCTGTGGGTCTCTGTGTGGTGGTGAGTCTATGGCTCTCTGTGTGGTGGTGAGTCTATGGCTCTCTGTGTGGTGGTGAGTCTATGGCTCTCTGTGTGGTGATGAGTCTATGGCTCTCTGTGCGGTGGTGAGTCTATGGCTCTCTGTGTGGTGGTGAGTCTATGGCTCTCTGTGTGGTGATGAGTCTATGGGTCTCTGTGTGGTGGTGAGTCTATGGCTCTCTGTGCGGTGGTGAGTCTATGGCTCTCTGTGTGGTGATGAGTCTATGGGTCTCTGTGTGGTGGTGAGTCTATGGCTCTCTGTGTGGTGGTGAGTCTATGGCTCTCTGTGTGGTGGTGAGTCTATGGCTCTCTGTGCGGTGGTGAGTCTATGGCTCTCTGTGCGGTGATGAGTCTGTGTCTCTCTGTGTGGTGGTGAGTCTGTGGCTCTCTGTGTGGTGGTGAGTCTATGGCTCTCTGTGCGGTGATGAGTCTGTGGCTCTCTGTGTGGTGATGAGTCTGTGTCTCTCTGTGTGGTGGTGAGTCTATGGCTCTCTGTGCGGTGATGAGTCTGTGGCTCTCTGTGTGGTGATGAGTCTGTGTCTCTCTGTGTGGTGGTGAGTCTATGGCTCTCTGTGCGGTGATGAGTCTGTGGCTCTCTGTGCGGTGATGAGTCTGTGTCTCTCTGTGTGGTGGTGAGTCTATGGCTCTCTGTGTGGTGGTGAGTCTATGGCTCTCTGTGCGGTGGTGAGTCTATGGCTCTCTGTGTGGTGGTGAGTCTGTGTGTAACGCAATCAACACCGATATGAAAAAACAACTCATCACCACCATCTGCCACTCGTCACTTCCTTTATTGGTTTTCCGTACTGGCATCAGACTGACGACACAGAGACAGCTGCCCGGGTGCCTCTCGGCTAGAGACCCACACATCATCATCATCATCAGCTTCGTCATCATCATCATCATCAGCTTCGTCATCATCATCATCATCAGCTTCGTCATCATCATCAGCAGCAGCAGCAGTCGTAGTGGCATCAGCAACAGCCGTATGAGCTGCAGGCCTAGCAAGCAGCAGCAGCAGCAGCAATAGCATCATCAGCAGCAGCAGTAGCATCATCATCAGCAGCAACAGTGACATCAGCAGCAGTAATAGCATTATCATCAGCAGCAGCAGTAGCATCATCATCATCAACAGTGACATCAGCAGCAGCAGCAGTAGCATCATCATCAGCAGCAACAGTTACATCAGCAGCAGCAGTAATAGCATCATCATCATCATCAGCAGCAGTAGCATCATCATCATCAACAGTGACATCAGCAGCAGCAGTAGCATCATCATCAGCAGCAGTAGCATCATCATCATCAACAGTGACATCAGCAGCAGCAGTAGCATCATCAGCAGCAACAATTGCATCAGCAGCAGCAGCAGTAATAGCATCATCATCAACAGTGACATCAGCAGCATCAGCAGTAGCATCATCATCATCATCAGCAACAGTTACATCAGCAGCAAGCAGCAGTAATAGCAGCATCATCAACATCAGCAACAGTGACATCAGCAGCAGTAGCATCATCGTCATCATCAGCAACAGTTACATCAGCAGCAGCAGTAGCATCATCATCAACAGTGACATCAGCAGCAGCAGTAGCATCATCAACATCAGCAACAGTTACATCAGCAGCAGCAGTAATAGCATCATCATCATCATCAACAGTGACATCAGCAGCAGCAGTAGCATCATCATCATCAGCAACAGTTACATCAGCAGCAGCAGTAGCATCATCATCATCATCAACAGTGACATCAGCAGCATCAGCAGTATCATCATCAGCAACAGTTACATCAGCAGCAGCAGTAGCATCATCATCATCATCAGCAACAGTTACATCAGCGGCAGCAGTAATAGCATCATCAGCAGCAGCAGTTACATCAGCAGCAGCAGTAATAGCATCATCAGCAGCAGCAGTTACATCAGCAGCAGCAGTAGCATCATCAGCAGCAACAGTTACAGCAGCAGCAGTAGCATCATCATCATCAGCAGCAACAGTTACATCAGCAGCAGCAGTAGCATCATCATCAGCAGCAACAGTGACATCAGCAGCAGCAGTAGCATCATCATCAGCAGCAACAGTGACATCAGCAGCAGCAGTAGCATCATCAGCAGCAGCAACAGTTACATCAGCAGCAAGCAGCAGTAATAGCAGCATCATCATCATCAGCAACAGTGACATCAGCAGCAGCAGTAGCATCATCATCAGCAACAGTTACATCAGCAGCAGCAGTAGCATCATCATCAGCAGCAACAGTGACATCAGCAGCAGCAGTAGCATCATCAGCAGCAGCAACAGTTACATCAGCAGCAAGCAGCAGTAATAGCAGCATCATCATCATCAGCAACAGTGACATCAGCAGCAGCAGTAGCATCATCATCAGCAACAGTTACATCAGCAGCAGCAGTAGCATCATCATCATCAGCAGCAACAGTTACATCGGCAGCATCACCATCATCATCAGCACGACCATCATCATCATCACCACCACCATCATCATCACCATCAGCATCACCATCATCATCATCACCACCACCATCACCATCATCATCAGCACGACCGTTGCCCACCAACTCCCGTCTGACCTCCAACATCGTGACCCCTTCACCTGGTGACCCATCTCCCTGCGGCCCCACCCCCTGCTGACCCCTAGGTGACCTGCTGGTGACCCCTAGGTGACCCCCCAGGGGACCCCCCCCCAGTGACCCCCCCCCCCCCCGGTAACCCCCAAGATAACCCCCCGATGACCCCCTAGGTGACCCCCCGGTGACCCCCAGGTGACCCCTCCGGTGACCCCCCTGGCGACCCCCCGGTGACCCCCTAGGTGACCCCCAGCTGACCCCCAGGTGACCCCCTAGGTGACCCCCAGCTGACCCCCAGGTGACCCCCAGGTGACTCCCCCGGTGACCCTTCCCTAAGTAACCCCCCGGTGACCCCCAAGATAACCCCCCTTAACCCCCAATGTGACCCCTCGGTGACCCCCAGGTGACCGTTGCCGTGGCGACCGTCACCCTGACAGCCGTTGCCGTGGCGACCGTTGTCGTGGCGACCGCGGTGCAGCGTTGCCAGGCATGAGGTGGTGGAGGCCGTTGCCGTTGCCGTGGCGACGAGCGGCCCCGGAGTTACCGATGGAGGCGGGTGGAGGAGGTGGAGGAGGTGGAGGAGGTGGTGGAGGTGGTGGAGGTTGAGGTTGAGGAGGTGGAGGTAGTGGAGGAGGGGATGGAGGAGGGGGTGGAGGAGGTGGAGGAGGGGATGGAGGAGGTGGAGGAGGTGGAGGAGGGGGTGGAGGTTGAGGTTGAGGAGGTGGAGGTAGTGGGGGAGGAGGAGGTGGAGGAGGGGATGGAGGAGGGGGTGGAGGAGGTGGAGGAGGGGATGGAGGAGGTGGAGGAGGTGGAGGAGGGGGTGGAGGTTGAGGTTGAGGAGGTGGAGGTAGTGGAGGAGGAGGAGGTGGAGGAGGGGATGGAGGAGGGGGGGGGGGGGGTGGAGGAGGTGGAGGAGGGATGGAGGAGGTGGAGGAGGTGGAGGAGGGGGTGGAGGTGGTGGAGGTTGAGGTTGAGAAGGTGGAGGAGGGGGTGGAGGAGGGGGTGGAGGAGGGGGTGGAGGTGGTGGAGGAGGTGGAGGAGGGGATGGAGGAGGTGGAGGAGGTGGAGGGGATGGAGGAGGTGGTGGACGAGGTGGACGAGGTGGAGGAGGTGGACGAGGTGGAGGTGGTGGAGGTTGAGGAGGAGGAGTGACGAGTCCGTGCGAGCCGGGCGCTCCACCTGCGCAGAGCGGCTCCCGCTCGCTGGCGAAAGTGTCGCGTGGTGAGTGTGTAGAGCACGGGGTTGAGAGCCGAGTTGATGGGCAGGATGAAGATCACCACCCACGAGCTCATGGTGCCTGTGGGGAGGGGAGGGGGGGAACGTTGTGGGAACGTCGTGGGAACGTCAGGAACGTCGTGGGAACGTCGTGGGAACGTTTGTGACGCGTGGTGAGTGTGTAGAGCACGGGGTTGAGGGCCGAGTTGATGGGCAGGATGAAGATCACCACCCACGAGCTCATGGTGCCTGTGGGGAGGGGAGGGGGGGAACGTTGTGGGAACGTCGTGGGAACGTCAGGAACGTCGTGGGAACGTCGTGGGAACGTTTGTGTCGCGTGGTGAGTGTGTAGAGCACGGGGTTGAGGGCCGAGTTGATGGGCAGGATGAAGATCACCACCCACGAGCTCATGGTGCCTGTGGGGAGGGGAGGGGGGGAACGTTGTGGGAACGTCGTGGGAACGTCAGGAACGTCGTGGGAACGTCGTGGGAACGTTTGTGTCGCGTGGTGAGTGTGTAGAGCACGGGGTTGAGGGCCGAGTTGATGGGCAGGATGAAGATCACCACCCACGAGCTCATGGTGCCTGTGGGGAGGGGAGGGGGGAACGTTGTGGGAACGTCGTGGGAACGTCAGGAACGTCGTGGGAACGTCGTGGGAACGTTTGTGTCGCGTGGTGAGTGTGTAGAGCACGGGGTTGAGGGCCGAGTTGATGGGCAGGATGAAGATCACCACCCACGAGCTCATGGTGCCTGTGGGGAGGGGAGGGGGGAACGTTGTGGGAACGTCGTGGGAACGTCAGGAACGTCGTGGGAACGTCGTGGGAACGTTTGTGTCGCGTGGTGAGTGTGTAGAGCACGGGGTTGAGGGCCGAGTTGATGGGCAGGATGAAGATCACCACCCACGAGCTCATGGTGCCTGTGGGGAGGGGAGGGGGGAACGTTGTGGGAACGTCGTGGGAACGTCAGGAACGTCGTGGAACGTCGTGGAACGTTTGTGTCGCGTGGTGAGTGTGTAGAGCACGGGGTTGAGGGCCGAGTTGATGGGCAGGATGAAGATCACCACCCACGAGCTCATGGTGCCTGTGGGGAGGGGAGGGGGGAACGTTGTGGGAACGTCGTGGGAACGTCAGGAACGTCGTGGGAACGTTTGTGACGCGTGGTGAGTGTGTAGAGCACGGGGTTGAGGGCCGAGTTGATGGGCAGGATGAAGATCACCACCCACGAGCTCATGGTGCCTGTGGGGAGGGGAGGGGGGAACGTTGTGGGAACGTCGTGGGAACGTCAGGAACGTCGTGGGAACGTTTGTGACGCGTGGTGAGTGTGTAGAGCACGGGGTTGAGGGCCGAGTTGATGGGCAGGATGAAGATCACCACCCCACGAGCTCATGGTGCCTGTGGGGAGGGGAGGGGGGAACGTTGTGGGAACGTCGTGGGGAACGTCAGGAACGTCGTGGGAACGTTTGTGACGCGTCGTGAGTGTGTAGAGCACGGGGTTGAGGGCCGAGTTGATGGGCAGGATGAAGATCACCACCCACGAGCTCATGGTGCCTGTGGGGAGGGGAGGGGGGGAACGTTGTGGGAACGTCGTGGGAACGTCAGGAACGTCGTGGGAACGTCGTGGGAACGTTTGTGACGCGTGGTGAGTGTGTAGAGCACGGGGTTGAGGGCCGAGTTGATGGGCAGGATGAAGATCACCACCCACGAGCTCATGGTGCCTGTGGGGA
>NW_027621451.1:25000-27132 GCF_964198595.1 Lampetra fluviatilis | reverse complement strand
ACGTCGTGGGAACGTCAGCAACGTCGTGGGAACGTCAGCAACGTCGTGGGAACGTCAGGAACGTCGTGGGAACGTCGTGGGAACGTCAGCAACGTCGTGGGAACGTCGTGGGAACGTCAGGAACGTCGTGGGAACGTCAGCAACGTCGTGGGAACGTCAGAAACGTCGTGGGAACGTCGTGGGAACGTCAAAAACGTCGTGGGAACGTCAGAAACGTCGTGGGAGCGTCAGGAACGTCGTGGGAACGTCAGGAACGTCGTGGGAATGTCGTGGGAACGTCAACAACGTCGTGGAAATGTCAGCAACGTCGCGGGAACGTCAGGAACGTCAGGAACGTCGCGTGAACGTCGCGCGTGCCTCCCACCGGGAATGTCGACGCTGAGTAGAGCGAGCGCCTTGAGCACGAAGATTGGGATCCAGCAGAGGGCGTCGGTGATCACGTCAGGAACGTCGCGGGAACGTCGTGGGAACGTCAGCAACGTCGTGGGAACGTCGTGGGAACGTCAGAAACGTCGTGGGAACGTCAGGAACGTCGTGGGAACGTCGTGGGAACGTCAGAAACGTCGTGGGAACGTCGTGGGAACGTCAGAAACGTCGTGGGAACGTCAGAAACGTCGTGGGAACGTCAGAAACGTCGCGCGTGCTTCCCACCGGGAATGTCGACGCTGAGTAGAGCGAGCGCCTTGAGCACGAAGATTGGGATCCAGCAGAGCGCGTCGGTGAGCACGTCAGGAACGTCGTGGGAACGTCGTGGGAACGTCGTGGGAACGTCGTGGGAACGTCGTGGGAACGTCAGAAACGTCGCGCGTGCTTCCCACCGGGAATGTCGACGCTGAGTAGAGCGAGCGCCTTGAGCACGAAGATTGGGATCCAGCAGAGCGCGTCGGTGAGCACGTCAGGAACGTCGTGGGAACGTCGTGGGAACGTCGTGGGAACGTCGTGGGAACGTCGTGGGAACGTCAGAAACGTCGCGCGTGCTTCCCACCGGGAATGTCGACGCTGAGTAGAGCGAGCGCCTTGAGCACGAAGATTGGGATCCAGCAGAGCGCGTCGGTGAGCACGATGAAGAAGAAGCGGCGAGCCAGCCCCAGGTCGCGGCGAGCCCGGCGGGAGGTCACGGCCGTGACCCTCGGCCGTGACCTCCTGACCCCCCGCCCAGCCCCTCCCCCCCCTCCCCGCGCGGAGCCACGGAGAGACCAAAACATGGAGCAGTAGCAGAGGAGGATGACGAGGAAGGCGATGAGGTTCACACCTGCAGGGGGTGGGGGGGGTGGAGGTGGAGGTGAACACTCACCCACGTGGTGGGGGAGGTGGGGGGGGGGGGGTGGGGGTGGACACTCACCCACGTGGTGGGGGAGGTGGGGGGCGGGGGGTGGGGGTGGACACTCACCCACGTGGTGGGGGAGGTGGGGGGGGGGGGGGTGGACACTCACCCACGTGGTGGGGGAGGTGGGGGGGGGTGGGGGTGAACACTCACCCACGTGGTGGGGGAGGTGGGGGGGGTGGGGGTGGACACTCACCCACGTGGTGGGGGAGGTGGGGGGGGGGTGGGGGTGAACACTCACCCACGTGGTGGGGGAGGTGGGGGGGTGGGGGTGGACACTCACCCACGTGGTGGGGGAGGTGGGGGGGGGTGGGGGTGGACACTCACCCACGTGGTGGAGGTGGGGGTGGTGGAGGTGGTAGTGGTGGGGGTGGTGCAGGTGGTGGGGGTGGGGGGGGTGGGGGGGGGTGGTGGGGGTGGTGGTGGTGGAGGTGGTGGAGGTGGGGGTGGTGGGGGTGGTGGTGGGGGTGGTGGGGGTGGGGGCGGTGGTGGTGGTGGTGGGGGGTGGTGGTGGGGGTGGTGGTGGTGGTGGGGGTGGTGGTGGTGGTGGTGGTGGTGGTGGTGGTGGTGGGGGTGGTGGTGATGGTGGTGGTGGTGATGGTGGTGGTGGTGGGGGTGGTGGTGATGGTGGTGGTGGTGGGGGTGGAGGTGGGGGTGGTGGTGATGGTGGTGGTGGTGGTGGGGGTGGAGGTGGGGGTGGTGGTGGTGGTGGGGGTGGTGGTGGTGGTGGTGGGGGTGGTGGTGGGGGTGGTGGTGGTGGTGGGGGTGGTGGTGGTGGTGGGGGTGGTACAGGTGGTGGGGGTGGTAC
>NW_027621451.1:17500-20000 GCF_964198595.1 Lampetra fluviatilis | reverse complement strand
CCACACCCCACCCACCCACCCACACCAACCACCCCACCCCACCCACACCAACCACCCCACCCCCACCCCACCCACCCACCCAACCACACCCCACCCACCCACACCCACCCACCCACCAACCCACCCACTCACCCACTCACCCACCCACTAACTCACTCACATCACTCACCCACCCACTCACTCACCCACCCACTCAACCACTCACTCACCCACCCACTAACTCACCCACCCACTCACCCACCCACTCACTCACCCACTCACCCACCCACCCACTCACCTACCCACTCACCCACCCACCAACCCACCCCACTCACCAACCAACCCACCACCCACCCCACCAACTCACAGCACAGGCTCTTGATGCTCAAGGTGAGCGGGGTTCTCAGCGGGCACGCAGGTTCGTGCGCCAACCACCCACCCACCAACCCACCGACCCCCACCCACACCCCACCCACCCACCCACCACCCACCCACTCACTCATCCACTCACTCACTCAACCCACTCACTCACCCACCCATCCACTCATTCACTCACCCACTCACCCACCCACCCACCCACTCAACCACTCACCCACCCACTCAACCACTCACCCACCCACCCACTCACTCACCCACCCACTCATTCACCCACTCACCCACCCATCCACCTCATTCACTCACTCATCCACCCACCAACCCACCCACCCACTAACTCACTCACCCACCCACCCACCCACTCACTCACCCACTCACTCACTCACTCACTCACCCACCCACCCACTCACCACCCACTCACTCACTCACCCACTCAACCACTCACCCACCCACTCACCCACCCGTTCACTCACCCACCCACCCACACTCACTCACTCACCCACTCACTCACTCACCCACTCACCTCACCCACTCACTCACTCATCCACCCACTCACTCACCCACTCATTCACCCACCCACCCACACCACTCACAGCACAGGCTCTTGATGCTCAGGGCGTGTGCGGGGTTCTCAGCGGGCACGCAGGTGCGTGCGCCACCCACCCACCCACCCCACCCACCCCACTCACTCACCCACTCACTCACTCACCCACTCATTCACTCGCTCACCCACCCACTCACTCACCCACCCACTCACTCACCCACTCACACCACTCACTCACTCATCCACCCCACTCACTCACCCCACTCATTCACCAACCCACCCACCCACACCACTCACAGCACAGGCTCTTGATGCTCAAGGCGTGTGCGGGGTTCTCAGCGGGCACGCAGGTGCGTGCGCACGCCACGGCCACGTTCCCCGCGCACGTGGCGAGCGCCACGAGCCAGACGAGAGCGCGGAGCGGAGCGGGCGCCAGGAGATGAAGCAGCGAGGAGACGCCGTCTGACGAAGGGCGGCAACTTCTCACCAGTGGGGCGTGTGCGCAGTGGTGGAAGTGGAGAAGTAGCTGCCGGGTTGGTGGGTGGGTGGGGTGGGGAGGGTGGGTGGTGGTGGTGGGGAGGGAGGGTGAGTGAGTGGGTGAGTGAGAGAGTGGGTGAATTAGTGGGTGGGTGGGTGGGAGGGTGGGTGGGTGGGTGAGTGGGTGAGTGAGAGAGTGGGTGAATGAGTGGATGGGTGGGTGAGTGGGTGGGTGAGTGGGAGGGTGGGTAGGGTGGTGGGGAGGGTGGGGGTTGAGTAGGGTGGGTGGTGGTGGTGGGTGGGGGAGGGTGGATGGGGAGGGTGGGTGGTGGGGTGGGGAGGGTGGTGGGGTGGGGAGGGTGGTGGGTGGGTGGTGGGGAGGGTCGGTGGGGAGGGTGGTGGGGGAGGGTGGGTGGGTGGTGGGCAGGGTGGGTGGGGTGGGTGGGTGGGTAGGTGATGGGGAGGGTGGGTAGGTGGGTGGTGGGGAGGGTGGGTGGTGGGTGGGGAGGGTGGTGTGGGTGGTGGGTGGTGGTGGGGAGGGTCAGTGGGTGGGTGGTGGTGGGAGGGTGGGTGGGTTGGGAGGGTCGGTGGGTGGGTGGGTAGGTGGTGGATGGTGGGGAGGGTGGGTTGGTGGTGGGGAGGGGGGGTGGGTGGGTGGTGGTGTGGGTGGGTGGGTAGGTGATGGGGGAGGTGGGTAGGTGGGTGGTGGGGAGGGTGGGTGGGTGGTGGGGAGGGTTGGTGGGGTCGTGTGAGAGGGGGGGTGGGTGGGTGGTGGTGTGGGTGGGTGTGGGGAAGGTGGGTGGGTGGTGGGGAGGGTGGGGAGAGAGAGACACGGAGTGCTTATGGATTCACTCACTTTTTCTATCGATTGACTCCCACTCTCTGGGTGAGTGAGTGGGTGAGTGAGTGGGTGAGTGGGTGAGTGAGTGGGTGAGTGGGTGAGTGAGTGGGTGAGTGAGTGGGTGAGTGGGTGAGTGAGTGAGTAGATAAGTGAGTGGGTAAGTGGGTGGGTGAGAGAGTGGGTAAGTGGGTGGGTGAGTGAGTGGGTGAGTGAGTGGGTGAGTGGGTGGTGAGTGGGTGAGTGAATGATGTGAGTGGGTGAGTGAGTGGGTGAGTGGGTGAGTG
>NW_027621451.1:0-12500 GCF_964198595.1 Lampetra fluviatilis | reverse complement strand
CAAGCGTCGTGGTGACGTCACCGCCACTTAGTGGCGAATGGCGGTTGTTGTTGTTGTTGTATATGTATGTATATATGTATATGTGTGTGTATATATATATGTATATCTGTGTGTGTGTGTGTCTGTGTGTGTGTATCTGTGTATGTGTCTGTGTGTATGTATATATGTATATGTGTGTGTGTGTGTCTGTGTGTGTGTGTGTATATCTGTGTGTGTGTGTATGTCTCACAGAGATCGAAGCATTCTCAGCTTCGTGAACTGCTCCACGTGGATCCGGCGCAGGGGGTTGAAGGAGATGTTCCTGAGAGGTCACCACGAGGTCACCACGAGGTCACCACGGGGTCACCACGAGGTCACCACGAGGTTGCGACGTCACGGCGTTGTGACGTCACGCGAATATGAGAACAAGAGATGGTGGAGGTGGTGGAGGTGATGGTGGAGGTGATGGTGGAGGTGGAGGAGGTGATGGTGGAGGTGATGGTGGAGGTGGTGATGGTGGAGGTGGTGGTGGAGGTGGTGGAGGTGATGGTGGAGGTCATGGTGGAGGTGATGGTGGTGATGGTGGTGGTGGAGGTGATGGTGGAGGTGGAGGTGATGGTGGAGGTGGAGGTGATGGTGATGGTGGTGATGGTGGAGGTGGTGGTGGAGGTGATGGTGGAGGTGGTGGAGATGATTGTGGAGGTGATGGTGGAGGTGATGGTGGTGATGGTGGAGGTGGTGGTGGTGGAGGTGATGGTGGAGGTGGTGGAGATGACGGTGGAGGTGATGGTGGAGGTGATGGTGGTGATGGTGGAGGTGGTGGTGGAGGTGATGGTGGTGATGGTGGAGGTGGTGGTGGTGGAGGTGATGGTGGAGGTGATGGTGGAGGTGGTGGAGATGATGGTGGAGGTGATGGTGGAGGTGATGGTGGTGATGGTGGAGGTGGTGGTGGTGGTGGAGGTGATGGTGGTGGTGGTGGTGGTGGAGGTGATGGTGGAGGTGATGGTGGAGGTGATGGTGGTGATGGTGGAGGTGGTGGTGGTGGTGGAGGTGATGGTGGTGGTGGTGGTGGTGGTGGAGGTGATGGTGGAGGTGATGGTGGTGATGGTGGAGGTGGTGGTGGTGGAGGTGATGGTGGAGGTGGTGGAGATGATGGTGGAGGTGATGGTGGAGGTGATGGTGGTGATGGTGGAGGTGGTGGTGGAGGTGATGGTGGTGATGGTGGAGGTGGTGGTGGTGGAGGTGATGGTGGAGGTGATGGTGGAGGTGGTGGAGATGATGGTGGAGGTGATGGTGGAGGTGATGGTGGTGATGGTGGAGGTGGTGGTGGTGGTGGAGGTGATGGTGGTGGTGGTGGTGGTGGAGGTGATGGTGGAGGTGATGGTGGAGGTGATGGTGGTGATGGTGGAGGTGGTGGTGGTGGTGGAGGTGATGGTGGTGGTGGTGGTGGTGGAGGTGATGGTGGAGGTGATGGTGGTGATGGTGGAGGTGGTGGTGGTGGAGGTGATGGTGGAGGTGGTGGAGATGATGGTGGAGGTGATGGTGGAGGTGATGGTGGTGATGGTGGAGGTGGTGGTGGAGGTGATGGTGGTGATGGTGGAGGTGGTGGTGGTGGAGGTGATGGTGGAGGTGATGGTGGAGGTGGTGGAGATGATGGTGGAGGTGATGGTGGAGGTGATGGTGGTGATGGTGGAGGTGGTGGTGGTGGTGGAGGTGAATGGTGGTGGTGGTGGTGGTGGAGGTGATGGTGGAGGTGATGGTGGAGGTGATGGTGGTGATGGTGGAGGTGGTGGTGGTGGTGGAGGTGATGGTGGTGGTGGTGGTGGTGGTGGAGGTGATGGTGGAGGTGATGGTGGTGATGGTGGAGGTGGTGGTGGTGGAGGTGATGGTGGTGGAGGTGATGGTGGAGGTGATGGTGGTGGTGGTGATGGTGGAGGTGATGGTGGAGGTGGTGGTGGAGGTGGTGGTCGAGATGATGGTGGAGGTGATGGTGGAGGTGATGGTGGAGGTGATGGTGGAGGTGGTGGTGGAGGTGATGGTGGAGGTGGTGGTGGTGTTGAGGTGGTGGTGGAGGTGATGGTGGAGGTGATGGTGGAGGTGGTGGTGGAGGTGATGGTGGAAGTGATGGTGGAGGTGATGGTGGAGGTGGTGGTGGTGGAGGTGGTGGTGATGGTGGAGGTGATGGTGGAGGTGGTGGTGGTTGAGGTGGTGGTGGAGGTGATGGTGGAGGTGATGGTGGAGGTGGTGGTGGAGGTGGTGATGATGGTGGAGGTGATGGTGGAGGTGGTGGTGGAGGTGGTGGTGGTGGTGGAGGTGGTGGTGGTGGAGGTAGTGCTGGAGGTGATGGTGGAGGTGGTGGTGGAGGTGATGGTGGAAATGATGGTGGAGGTGGAGGAGGTGATGGTGGACGTGATGGTGGAGGTGGTGATGGTGGAGGTGGCAATGGTGGAACTCACAGCTGCTGTAGTTTTCTCAAGTCGTGAAAAATTCTCCGTGGAAGTCGCTCTATCAGATTCCTCGACAGATCCCTGCAACCACAGGAGTGGTGAGTGGGTGAGTGAGTGGGGTGAGTGGGTGAGTGAGTGGGTGAGTGAGTGGGTGAGTGGGTGAGTGAGTGGGTGAGTGAGTGAGTGAGTGGGTGGGTGGGTGAGTGAGTGGGTGAGTGGGTGAGTGGGTGAGTGAGTGAGTGAGTGGGTGAGTGGGTGGGTGAGTGGGTGGGTGAGTGGGTGAGTGGGTGAGTGGGTGAGTGGGTGAGTGAGTGGGTGAGTGGGTGAGTGGGTGTGAGTGAGTGGGTGGGTGAGTGGGTGGGTGAGTGAGTGGGTGAGTGGAGTGGGTGAGTGGGTGAGTGGGTGAGTGAGTGGGTGGGTGAGTGGGTGGGTGAGTGAGTGGGTGAGTGAGTGGGTGAGTGAGTGGGTGAGTGGGTGAGTGAGGTGGGTGGGTGGGTGAGTGAGTGGGTGGGTGGGTGAGTGAGTGGGTGGGTGGGTGAGTGAGTGGGTGAGTGGGTGAGTGAGTGGGTGAGTGGGTGAGTGAGTGGGTGAGTGGGTGAGTGAGTGGGTGAGTGGGTGAGTGGGTGGGTGAGTGAGTGAGTGGGTGGGTGGGTGAGTGAGTGGGTGAGTGAGTGAGTGAGTGAGTGGGTGAGTGGGTGAGTGAGCGAGTGAGTGGGTGAGTGAATGAGTGAGTGGGTGAGTGAGTGATTGGGTGGGTGAGTGGGTGGGTGAGTGGGTGAGTGGGTGAGTGAGTGATTGGGTGGGTGAGTGGGGTGGGTGAGTGGGTGAGTGGGTGGGTGAGTGGGAGAGTGAGTGGGTGAGTGGGTGGGTGGGTGAGTGAGTGAGCGAGTGAGTGGGTGAGTGAGTGAGTGGGTGAGTGAGTGAGCGAGTGAGTGAGTGAGTGAGTGAGAGGGTGAGCGATCAGGTGAGCGAGTGGGTGACTAAGCGAGCGGTGTGAGTGAGCGAGCGGGTGAGTGAGCGAGCGGGTGAGTAAGTGAGCGAGCGGGTGAGCGGGTGAGTGAGCGAGTGGGTGAGCGAGTGGGTGAGTGGGTGAGCGAGTGAGTGGCGAGCGGTGTGAGCGAGTGAGTGGGCGAGCGGGTGAGTGAGTGGGTGGGTGAGTGAGTGAGTGGGTGAGTAGGTGAGTGAGTCAGCGAGATAGTGGGTGAGTGGGTGAGTGAGCGAGCGAGTGAGCGGGTGAGTGAGTGAGCGAGCGATGTGAGCGGGTGAGTGAGTGAGCGAGCGAGTGAGCGGGTGAGCGAGTGGGTGAGACACTCAAACATCTCCGAGATTGTGGAGTGAGTGGAATGTTCGTTCCGCCAGGGCCTGTGGGTGAGTGAGTGAGCGAGTGAGTGAGCGGGTGGGGCGAGCGGGTGAGCGAGTGAGTGAGCGAGTGAGCGAGTGAGTGAGCGGGTGGGCGAGCGGGTGAGCGAGCGAGTGAGCGAGTGAGCGAGTGAGTGAGCGAAGTGAGCGAGTGAGCGAGCGGGTGAGCGGGTGAGTAAGCGAGTGAGCGAGTGAGTGAGCGAGTGGGCGAGCGGGTGAGCGAGTGAGTGAGCGAGTGAGCGAGTGAGCGAGTGAGTGAGCGAGTGAGCGAGTGAGTGAGCGAGTGAGCGAGCGGGTGAGCGGGTGAGTAAGCGAGTGAGCGAGCAGGTGAGTGACTCACAGATCTCCGAGATTGTGGAGTGAGTGGAATGTTCGTTCCGCTAGGGCCTGGATCCGGTTGTCCCTCAGGATCCTGAAGGGGGGAGGGGGGGGGGGTGAGGGGGGAAGGGGGGGGTGAGGGGGGGTGAGGGGGGAAGGGGGGGGGTGAGGAGGGGGGTGAGGGGGGGGTGAGGGAGGGGGGAGGGGGGGGGGTGAGGGGGGAAGGGGGGGGGGTGAGGGGGGGGTGAGGAGGGGGGTGAGGGGGGGGGTGAGGAGGGGGGTGAGGGGGGGGGTGAGGGGGGGTGAGGGGGGGGTGAGGGTGAGGGGATACAAAGACGGAAGGGACGAGGGGAGCGAGGTGGGTGACGTGGTGAGTCACGAGGTGAGTCACGTGGTGAGCGACGTGGTGAGTGACGTGTGAGTCACGTGGTGAGTGACGTGGTGAGTCACGTGGTGAGTCACGTGGTGAGTGAGACGTGGTGAGTGACGTGGTGAGTGACGTGGTGAGTCACGAGGTGAGTCACGTGGTGAGCGACGTGGTGAGCGACGTGGTGAGTCACGAGGTGAGTCACGTGGTGAGTGACGTGGTGAGTCACGTGGTGAGTCACGTGGTGAGTCACGTGGTGAGTCACGTGGTGAGTCACGTGGTGAGTGACGTGGTGAGTCACGTGGTGAGCGACGTGGTGAGTCACGAGGTGAGTCACGTGGTGAGTGACGTGGTGAGTCACGTGGTGAGTCACGTGGTGAGTCACGTGGTGAGCGACGTGGTGAGTCACGTGGTGAGTGACGTGGTGAGTCACGTGGTGAGTCACGTGGTGAGTCACGTGGTGAGCGACGTGGTGAGTCACGTGGTGAGTGACGTGGTGAGTCACGTGGTGAGCGACGTGGTGAGTCACGAGGTGAGTCACGTGGTGAGTGACGTGGTGAGTCACGTGGTGAGTCACGTGGTGAGTCACGTGGTGAGTCACGTGGTGAGTCACGTGGTGAGTCACGTGGTGAGCGACGTGGTGAGCGACGTGGTGAGTCACGTGGTGAGTGACGTGGTGAGTCACGTGGTGAGTGACGTGGTGAGTCACGTGGTGAGTGACTCACAGCACGGTGAGCTGCTCGCAACCCACGAAGGTGGAGTTCCTCACCTCCTTGATCCCGTTGGACTCCAGGTCACTAGCGGAGGGGGGGGGGTTGAGGTGGGGGGGGGCAAGGGGTGAGGGGGGAGGGGGGAGGGGCAAGGGGGGAGGGGGGGGGAGGGGCAAGGGGGGAGGGGGGGGGAGGGGCAAGGGGTGAGGGGGGAGGGGCAAGGGGGGAGGTGGGGGGAGGGGCAAGGGGTGAGGGGTGAGGGGGGAGGGGCAAGGGGGGAGGTGGGGGGGAGGGGCAAGGGGTGAGGGGTGAGGGGCAAGGGGTGAGGGGTGAGGGGGGAGGGGCAAGGGGGGAGGTGGGGGGAGGGGCAAGGGGGGAGGTGGGGGGAGGGGCAAGGGGGGAGGTGGGGGGAGGGGCAAGGGGTGAGGGGGGAGGGGGGAGGGGCAAGGGGGGAGGTGGGGGGAGGGGCAAGGGGGGAGGTGGGGGGAGGGGCAAGGGGGGAGGTGGGGTGAGGGGCAAGGGGTGAGGGGGGAGGGGGGAGGGGCAAGGGGGGAGGTGGGGGGAGGGGCAAGGGGGAGGTGGGGGGCAAGGGGTGAGGGGGGAGGGGCAAAAGGGGAGGTGGGGGGAGGGGGGTGAGGTGGGGAGGGGTGAGGTGGGCGGGGGGGGGTGAGGTGGGGAGGGGCGAGGGGTGAGGGGGGAGGGGCAAGGGGGGAGGTGGGGGGGTGAGTTGGAGGTGTGGGTGAGTGCTCGGGATGAGCAGGTGTGGGTGAGCGGGTGAGCGGGTGGGCGAGTGGGCGAGTGGGTGAGCGGGTGAGTGGGTGAGTGGGTGGGTGGGTGAGTGGGTGAGTGGGCGAGTGGGTGAGCGGGTGAGTGGGTGAGTGGGTGGGTGGGTGAGTGGGTGAGTGGGTGAGTGAGCGGGTGAGCGGGTGGGCGAGTGGGTGAGCGGGTGAGTGGGTGAGTGGGTGGGTGAGTGGGTGAGTGGGTGGGTGAGTGGGTGAGTGGGTGAGTGAGTGGGTGAGTGGGTGAGCGGGTGAGTGGGTGAGTGGGTGAGTGAGTGGGTGAGTGGGTGAGTGAGTGGGTGAGTGGGTGGGTGAGTGGGTGAGCGGGTGAGTGGGTGGGTGAGCGGGTGAGTGGGTGGGTGAGCGGGTGAGTGGGTGGGTGAGCGGGTGAGTGGGTGGGTGAGCGGGTGAGTGGGTGGGTGAGTGGGTGAGTGGGTGGGTGAGTGGGTGAGTGAGCGGGTGAGTGAGCGGGTGAGTGGGTGAGCAGGTGGGTGAGTGGGTGAGTGGGTGACTATTCTAGTGGTGGTGTTTGAAACTTTTCCAAACTGCCGGAGGGAACCACTTGGCGCGCTCACAGCCAGTTGAGGCGAGGCATCTCCTTGCAGAGCGAGAGGCGAGGGAGCTCAGTCAGGGAGTTGTTCAGCAGATACCTGGACACATCAACATCACCACCATCAACATCATCATCAACAGCATCAACATCAACAACATCAACATCACCACCATCAACATCAACAGCATCAACATCAACAACATCAACATCAACAACATCAACAACATCAACAACATCAACATCATCAACATCATCAGTCAGGGAGTTGTTCAGCAGATACCTGGGCACATCAACATCACCACCATCAACATCAACAACATCAACATCACCACCATCATCATCATCAACATCATCAGTCAGAGAGTTGTTCAGCAGATACCTGGGCACATCAACATCACCACCATCAACATCATCATCAACAGCATCAACATCAACATCAACAACATCAACAACATCACTAGTCAGGGAGTTGTTCAGCAGATACCTGGACACATCAACATCACCACCATCAACATCATCATCAACAGCATCAACATCAACACCATCATCATCATCAACATCATCAGTCAGGGAGTTGTTCAGCAGATACCTGGACACATCAACATCACCACCATCAACATCATCATCAACAGCATCAACATCAACAACATCAACATCACCACCATCAACATCAACAGCATCAACATCATCAACATCATCAGTCAGGGAGTTGTTCAGCAGATACCTGGGCACATCCACACCACCACCATCAACAACATCATCATCATCATCATCAACTTTATTATCATCATCAACAACATCATCATCATCATCATCACCAACATCATTAACAACATTATCATCATCATCATCAACAACATCATCATCATCATCAACATCACCAACATCATTAACAACATTATCATCATCATCATCAACAACATCATCATCATCATCAACATCACCAACATCATTAACAACATTATCATCATCATCAACAACATCATCATCATCATCATCAACATCACCAACATCATTAACAACATTATCATCATCATCATCAACAACATCACCAACATCATTAACAACATTATCATCATCAACATCAACATCATCATCATCAACATCATCATCAACATAACAATCAACATCATCATCAACATCATCATCATCAACATCATCAACATCATCATCATCAACATAACAATCAACATCATCATCAGCATCATCATCAACATCATCATCAACAACATCAACATCAACATTACCAACATCATCAACATCACAATCAACATCATCAACATCGCCATCAGATTCCCGTTCACGGCCAACACAACGCTCACCCGAACCGCTTACGGGGCCTCCCCCTAGGTCCACTCGGCCTCAAACGAGTATCTGGGCACGTGGTGAGCTGTCAGGCACACGCCACTGGCAGGGAGAGACAAAGGCGGCCGGGCGTGATGGTGGTGGTGGTGATGGTGGTGGTGGTGATGGTGGTGGTGGTGATGGTGGTGGTGGTGATGGTGGTGGTGGTGGTGGTGATGGTGGTGGTGATGGTGGTGGTGATGGTGGTGATGATGATGATGGTGGTGGTGGTGATGGTGATGGTGGTGATGGTGGTGATGGTGGTGGTGATGATGGTGGTGATGGTGGTGGTGGTGATGGTGGTGGTGGTGGTGGTGGTGGTGGTGGTGATGGTGGTGGTGATGGTGGTGGTGATGGTGGTGGTGATGGTGGTGGTGATGGTGGTGGTGATGATGGTGGTGGTGGTGGTGATGGTGATGGTGGTGGTGGTGATGGTGGTGATGGTGGTGGTGGTGATGGTGGTGGTGGTGATGGTGGTGGTGGTGATGGTGGTGATGGTGATGGTGGTGATGATGGTGGTGGTGATGGTGGTGATGGTGGTGATGATGGTGGTGGTGGTGGTGGTGATGGTGGTGGTGATGGTGGTGATGGTGGTGGTGATGGTGGTGGTGATGGTGGTGATGGTGATGGTGGTGATGGTGGTGGTGATGGTGGTGATGGTGGTGGTGGTGATGGTGGTGATGGTGGTGGTGATGGTGGTGGTGATGGTGGTGGTGATGGTGGTGGTGGTGGTGGTGGTGATGGTGGTGGTGATGGTGGTGGTGATGGTGGTGATGGTGGTGATGATGGTGGTGGTGATGGTGGTGATGGTGGTGGTGATGGTGGTGGTGATGGTGGTGATGATGATGATGGTGGTGGTGGTGGTGATGGTGATGGTGGTGATGGTGGTGATGATGGTGGTGGTGATGGTGGTGATGGTGATGGTGGTGATGATGGTGGTGGTGGTGGTGATGGTGGTGGTGGTGGTGGTGGTGATGGTGGTGATGGTGGTGGTGATGGTGGTGGTGGTGATGGTGATGGTGGTGATGGTGGTGGTGATGGTGGTGGTGATGGTGGTGGTGGTGATGGTGGTGGTGGTGATGGTGGTGGTGGTGGTGATGGTGGTGGTGATGGTGGTGGTGATGGTGGTGGTGATGGTGGTGATGGTGATGGTGGTGATGATGGTGGTGGTGATGGTGGTGATGGTGGTGGTGATGGTGGTGGTGATGGTGGTGATGATGATGATGGTGGTGATGGTGGTGATGGTGGTGGTGATGATGATGGTGGTGATGGTGGTGGTGGTGGTGGTGATGGTGGTGGTGGTGGTGGTGATGGTGGTGGTGATGGTGGTGGTGATGATGGTGGTGGTGGTGGTGGTGATGGTGGTGGTGGTTATGGTGGTGGTGGTGATGGTGGTGATGGTGATGGTGGTGATGGTGATGGTGGTGATGATGGTAGTGGTGATGGTGGTGATGGTGGTGATGATGGTGGTGGTGGTGATGGTGGTGGTGGTGGTGATGGTGGTGATGATGGTAGTGGTGATGGTGGTGATGGTGGTGATGATGGTGGTGGTGGTGATGGTGGTGGTGGTGGTGCCACTCACAGGAAGACGAGGGATGACAGCCCCGTGAAGGTGTCCTGGGTTACGTGAGCCAGCGAGTTGTGGTCCAGCATCCTGCAGATACACGGGGGGCGGTGATGGGGGCGGTGATGGGGGCGGTGATGGGGGTGGTGGTGGTGGTGGGGGTGGGGGTGGTGATGGGGGTGGTGGGGGCGGTGATGGGGGCGGTGATGGGGGCGGTGATGGGGGCGGTGATGGGGGCGATGATGGGGGCGGTGATGGGGGCGGTGATGGGGGCGGTGATGGGGGCGGTGATGGGGGTGGTGATGGGGGTGGTGATGGGGTTGGTGGTGGGGGTGGGGGTGGTGATGGTGATGGGGGTGGTGATGGGGGTGGTGATGGGGGCGGTGATGGGGGTGGGGTGATGGGGGTGGTGATGGGGGTGGTGATGGGGGTGGGGTGATGGGGGTGGTGATGGGGGTGGTGATGGGGGTGGGGTGATGGGGGTGGTGATGGGGGTGGTGATGGGGGTGGTGATGAGGGTGGGGGTGGTGATGGGGGTGGTGATGGGGGTGGTGATGGGGGTGGGGGTGGTGATGGGGGTGGTGGTGGTGGTGGGGGTGGTGGTGGTGGTGGGGGTGGGGGTGGTGATGGGGGTGGTGATGAGGGTGGGGGCGGTGATGGGGGTGGTGATGGGGGTGGTGATGGGGGTGGTGATGGGGGTGGTGATGGGGGTGGTGATGGGGGTGGTGATGGGGGTGGTGATGGGGTTGGTGGTGGGGGTGGGGGTGGTGATGGTGATGGGGGTGGTGATGGGGGTGGTGATGGGGGCGGTGATGGGGGTGGGGTGATGGGGGTGGTGATGGGGGTGGTGATGGGGGTGGGGTGATGGGGGTGGTGATGGGGGTGGTGATGGGGGTGGTGATGGGGGTGGGGTGATGGGGGTGGTGATGGGGGTGGTGGGGTGATGGGGGTGGTGATGGGGGTGGTGATGGGGGTGGTGATGGGGGTGGGGTGATGGGGGTGGTGATGGGGGTGGGGTGATGGGGGTGGTGATGGGGGTGGTGATGGTGGTGGTGATGAGGGTGGGGGTGGTGATGAGGGTGGTGATGGGGGTGGTGATGGGGGTGGTGATGGGGGTGGTGATGGGGGTGGTGGTGGGGGTGGTGATGGGGGTGGTGGTGGGGGTGGTGATGGGGGTGGTGATGAGGGTGAGGGTGGTGATGGGGGTGGTGATGGGGGTGGTGATGAGGGTGGGGGCGGTGATGGGGGTGGTGATGGGGGTGGTGATGGGGGTGGTGATGGTGATGGGGTGGTGATGGTGATGGGGTGGTGATGGGGGTGGTGATGGGGGTGGTGATGGGGGTGGTGGTGGGGGTGGTGGTGGGGGTGGTGGTGGGGGTGGTGATGGGGGTGGTGATGAGGGTGGGGGTGGGGGTGGTGGTGGGGGTGATGGTGGTGGGGGTGGGGGTGGTGATGAGGGTGGTGATGGGGGTGGTGATGGGGGTGGTGATGGGGGTGGTGATGGGAGTGGTGATGAGGGTGGGGGTGGTGATGGGGGTGGTGATGGGGGTGGTGATGGGGGTGGTGATGGGGGTGGTGATGGGGGTGGTGATGGGGGTGGTGATGGGGGTGGGGGTGGTGATGGGGGTGGTGATGGGGGTGGTGATGGGGGTGGTGATGGGGGTGGTGATGGGGGTGGTGATGGGGGTGGTGATGAGGGTGGGGGTGGTGATGGGGGTGGTGATGGGGGTGGTGATGGGGGTGGTGATGAGGGTGGTGATGGGGGTGGTGATGGGGGTGGGGTGATGGGGGTGGTGATGGGGGTGGTGATGGGGGTGGGGTGATGGGGTGGTGATGGGGGTGGTGATGGGGGTGGTGATGGGGGTGGTGATGAGGGTGGGGGTGGTGATGGGGGTGGTGATGGGGGTGGTGATGAGGGTGGGGGTGGTGATGGGGGTGGTGATGGGGGTGGTGGTGGGGGTGGTGATGGGGGTGGTGATGAGGGTGGGGGTGGTGATGGGGGTGGTGATGGGGGTGGTGATGGGGGTGGTGATGAGGGTGGGGGTGGTGATGGGGGCGGTGATGGGAGTGGTGGTGGGGGCGGTGATGGGGGTGGGGATGGGGGTGGTGATGGGGGTGGTGATGGGGGTGGTGATGGGGGTGGTGGTAGTGATAGTGATGGCGTGGTGATGGGGGTGGTGATGGGGGTGGTGATGGGGGTGGTGATGGGGGTGGTGATGGGGGTGGTGATGAGGGTGGGGGTGGTGATGGGGGTGGTGATGGGGGTGGTGATGAGGGTGGTGATGGGGGTGGTGATGGGGGTGGTGATGGGGGTGGTGATGGGGGTAGGGGTGGTGATGGGGGTGGTGATGTGGGTGGTGATGAGGGTGGGGGGTGGTGATGGGGGTGGTGATGGGGGTGGTGATGGGGGTGGTGATGAGGGTGGTGATGAGGGTGGGGGTGGTGATGGGGGTGGTGATGAGGGTGGTGATGAGGGTGGGGGTGGTGATGGGGGTGGTGATGGGGGTGGTGATGGGGGTGGTGATGGGGGTGGGGGTGGCGATGGGGGTGGTGTGTGGGGGTGGTGATGGGGGTGGTGATGGTGGGGGTGATGGGGGTGGTGTCAGTGATGGGGGTGGTGAGGGGGGTGGTGTCAGTGATGGGGGTGGTGATGGGGGTGGTGATGGGGGTGGTGATGGGGGGTGGTGATGGGGGTGATGGTGTCAGTGATGGGGGTGGTGATGGGGGTGGTGATGGGGGTGGTGATGGGGGTGGTGTCAGTGATTGTGGTGATGGTGTCAGTGATGGTGGTGATGGTGTCAGTGATGGGGGTGGTGATGGTGTCAGTGATGGGGGTGGTGATGGGGGTGTCAGTGATGGTGTCAGTGATGGGGTGGTGATGGGGTGATGGTGTCAGTGATGGGGGCGATGATGGTGATGGGGGTGGTGACGGTGATGGTGGGGGTGATGGGGGTGATGGGGGTGTCAGTGATGGGGGTGGTGATGGTGTCAGTGATGAGGGTGATGGTGGTGATGGTGATGGGGGGTGATGGTGTCAGTGATGGGGGTGATGGTGTCAGTGATGGGAGTGGTGATGGGGG
>NW_027621450.1:60000-73724 GCF_964198595.1 Lampetra fluviatilis | reverse complement strand
GTGCTCAGCTTTGCGGGCCTGCAGCACAGTGAACTGCACCTGCAGCTGGGGGCCGACCCGTCCCTGCTGCACAACGCCTTCCTGCTGCGGGGCCTGCGTCTCGGGGCCGCAACCCTGCGCCTGGCCGTCAGACGACACAACAACAACAACAACAACCACAACAACCACAACCACCACAACAACCGCCGGCCTTCCACGTCAACGGCAAACTTGGCGGTCCACAACAACAACAACAACAACTACGACCTCACAGACGGTGACCCCACCATCCACCTGTGGGCACAGCCGGCATCGGGCATCACCGGCGATAACGCCGGCAACACCGCCACCGGCAACACCCGGCTCTTCGCTTGCCCGGCCCGGCTGTCCCGGTGAGCCGCTCCCCGTGCCGTGGGGCGCGCCGCTGGCTTTGCCGGTGCGGGTCACGGCGCCGCTCACCGCCTTCCTGTACGTGTCGGCGGACGCGCGGCACCTGCGGGAGCTGTCCGGCTCGCTCCACATCAGCTCGGTGGAGGGGGCACGCGGAGCACATGGCGAGGGCAGCTGGGGCAGGCCGGGCAGGGCAGCAGCTGCCCCTGGTGTTCTGGGCGGGCGTGGCGTCATCCATCGCGCTGTTTCACCTCTTCCTGTTCCGGCTGGTTTATAACGAATACTGCGGCGGTGGCGGTGGTGGTGGTGGTGGTGGGAAGTCACGGGTTTAGGTGTGGGTGAGTGTGGTGGTGGTGGTGGTGGGGGGAAGTCACGGGTTTAGGTGTGGGTGAGTGTGGTGGTGGTGGTGAGTGTGGTGGTTGTGGTGGTGGTGGTGGTGGTGGGGGGAAGTCACGGGTTTAGGTGTGGGTGAGTGTGGTGGTGGTGGTGAGTGTGGTGGTGGTGGCGGTGGCGGTGGTGGTGGTGGGGGGAAGTCACGGGTTTAGGTGTGGGTGAGTGTGGTGGTGGTGGTGGTGGTGGGAAATCACGGGTTTAGGTGTGGGTGAGTGTGGTGGTTGTGGTGGTTGTGGTGGTGGTGAGTGTGGTGGTTGTGGTGGTGGTGGTGGTGGGGGGAAGTCGCGGGTGTAGGTGTGGGTGAGTGTGGTGGTGGTGGTGGTGGTGGTGAGTGTGGTGGTTGTGGTGGTGGTGGTGGTGGTGGGAAGTCATGGGTTTAGGTGTGGGTGAGTGTGGTGGTGGTGGTGAGTGTGGTGGTGGTGGTGGTGGTGGTGGTGAGTGTGGTGGTGGTGGTGGTGGTGAGTGTGGTGGTTGTGGTGGTGGTGGTGGTGGTGGGAAGTCATGGGTTTAGGTGTGGGTGAGTGTGGTGGTGGTGGTGAGTGTGGTGGTGGTGGCGGTGGTGGTGGTGGTGGTGGGAAGTCACGGGTTTAGGTGTGGGTGAGTGTGGTGGTGGTGGTGGTGGGGGGAAGTCACGGGTGTAGGTGTGTGTGTGTGTGGTGGTGGTGGTGAGTGTGGCGGTGGTGGTGGTGGTGGTGGGAAGTCACGGGTTTAGGTGTGGGTGAGTGTGGTGGTGGTGGTGGTGGTGGTGAGTGTGGCGGTGGTGGTGGTGGTGGGAAGTCACGGGTTTAGGTGTGGGTGAGTGTGGTGGTGGTGGTGAGTGTGGTGGTGGTGGCGGTGGTGGTGGTGGTGGTGGGAAGTCACGGGTTTAGGTGTGTGTGTGTGTGGTGGTGGGGGTGGTGGGGGTGGTGGCGGTGGTGGTGGTGGTGGCGTCGGTGGTGGTGGCGATGTTGATAGTGGTGGTGGTGATAGTGGTGGTGATGATGTTGATAGTGGTGGTGATGATGAGTCTGCTGCTGCTGCTGTGGTCCCAGCTGAGTAATTATTTGTGTAATTTTTTTTGTTTAATATGGAAAATGTGACCGGTGTACAGGTGAGTGAAGGTGGGTGGGTGTGTGTGAGTGGCTGTCTGTGTGTGAGTGGGTGTGTGTGAGTGGGTGTGTGTGAGTGGCTGTCTGTGTGTGAGTGGGTGTGTGTGAGTGGGTGTGTGTGAGTGGGTGGGTGAGTGGGTGAGTGGGTGTGTGAGTGTTTCATTGGGTGTGTGAGTGGATGTCTGTGTGTGTGTGTTTGAGTGGTGGGTGAGTGAGTGGGTGAGTGTTTGAGTGGGGGTGTGAGTGTTTGAGTGGGTGTGTGAGTGGGTGTTTGAGTGTGTGTGGGTGTGTGTGGGTGTGTGAGTGTTTGAGTGGGTGTGTGAGTGTTTGAGTGGTGTGTGTGTGTGAGTGTGTATAAGTGGGTGTTTGTGTGTGTGTGAGTGAGTGGCTGTGTGTATGAGTGGGTGTGTGAGTGTGTGTGTGAGTGGCTGTGTGTGTTAGTGGGTGTGTGTGTGTGTGTCTGTGTGTGTGTGTAGTGTGTGTGTCTGTGTGTGTGTCTGTGTGTGTGTCTGTGTGTGTGTCTGTGTGTGTGTCTGTGTGTGTGTGTCTGTGTGTGTGTCTGTGTGTGTGTCTGTGTGTGTGTGTGTCTGTGTGTGTGTCTGTGTGTGTGTGTGTCTGTGTGTGTGTGTCTGTGTGTGTGTGTCTGTGTGTGTGTGTGTGTACGTCTGTGTGTGTGTGTGTGTGTCTGTGTGTGTGTAGTGTAGTGTTTAGCGCTGCGCTACGAACCCGGCGACCCGAGTTCGATTCCCGCTCACGGCCAACACCACCAGTGACGATTATCTGAACCGGTCCTGGGCCTCCCCTAGGTCGACTCAGCCTCAAATTAGTACCTGATGTAGCGGTGGTGGTGGTGTAGTGAACATCGCCAGCACTGGGGGAGAGACAAAGGCGGCCGGGCGTGGTGGTGCTGGCCACCCCCCCCCCTCTGTGTGTGTAGCCACAGTGCCGGTAGCCTCCATAGGCAGCGCTGGCTGCTACTACTCGCTAACAGCACTTGCCCCTATAGTTTGTTAAGGCTACACGGGGGAGCTTTGTCTTTGTGCGTGAGAGTGTACATACGGATGGGTTGTAGGGTGCGTGGTGATTCACGTGGTAGGTGGGTGTGTGTGTGTGTACAAACGCGGGCAAACATTGGAGATTGTGTGTACACAGTGGTACACGTATACATACATATAGTAGCGTGCAAACTGTGAGTCTGTGGGTCTCTGTGGTGAGTCTGTGGGTCTCTGTGTGGTGAGTCTGAGGGTCTCTGTGTGAATCTATGGGTCTCTGTGTGGTGAGTCTGTGGGTCTCTGTGTGAGTCTGTGGGTCTCTGTGTGATGAATCTATGGGTCTCTGTGTGAATCTATGGGTCTCTGTGTGAATCTATGGGTCTCTGTGTGAGTCTGTGGGTCTCTGTGTGATGAATCTATGGGTCTCTGTGTGAATCTATGGGTCTCTGTGTGGTGAGTCTGTGGGTCTCTGTGTGAATCTATGGGTCTCTGTGTGGTGAGTCTATGGGTCTCTGTGTGGTGAGTCTGTGGGTCTCTGTGTGAATCTATGGGTCTCTGTGTGGTGAGTCTATGGGTCTCTGTGTGGTGAGTCTGTGGGTCTCTGCGTGGTGAGTCTACGGGGGGGGGGGGGGAGCGGGGGGTGCCCCCTATTCTCGGCTTGTTTGGCGCGATGTCCGACGTTTCAGTCCGCACCCTGGAACCTCCTACAGGAGCCCGCTGCCTCCAGTGCTGTCGGGGCAAGTGCCACGGGGCCAGGCACTTGCCCCTCCTCTCTGTGCAGGCTACACGGGGGGTGGCGGGACCTTTGTCTTTGTACCGGGATGTGGCCGTCGCTCGGGGCAACTTCGAGTCTGCCGCAACCGGTTGCACGCAGTTGCACGCGACTTTCAGTTGACAATTAGTGCAGGTCTACTGCAACCAGTTGCAAGCGTTGGACCCCAACCGGTTGCGTGGATAGTCCGCTGTAAATAGTTGCGTCCTACCTTGTTCAACTCGGTTGCGTGCAACCCTCCTGCAACCGGTTGCTGCTTGCAACGGATTGCATGCGCGTGAAACCGGCCTTTCTATTGGTTGAGATTTACTGATCTCTGGTTGGCCGAGGTTTTTCCTTTTCTGATTGGCTGAGGATTCGCGGTCTGTGATTGGCTGGGGGGGGGGGGGGGCTCCCGGTCTGTGATTGGTTGAGGTTTCCCGGTCTCTCATTGGCTGAGGGTTTTCTTCGGTCTCTCATTGGCTGAGGATTCCCCGGTCTGTGATTGGCTGAGGATTCCCCGGTCTCTCATTGGCTGAGGGTTTTCTTCGGTCTCTCATTGGCTGAGGATTCCCCGGTCTGTGATTGGCTGAGGATTCCCCGGTCTCTCATTGGCTGAGGGTTTTCTTCGGTCTCTCATTGGCTGAGGATTCCCCGGTCTGTGATTGGCTGAGGATTCCCCGGTCTGTGATTGGCTGAGGATTCCCCGGTCTCTGGTTGGTCCTTGGTCTCAGGCGCGTTCTGGTCTCTGATTGGTTGGTGGAGGGGGGGGGGGTTTGCTGTGTTGTGATTGGACAATAAATTAACCTCTCTCTCGAGGCCAATTGACTGTTGAGATGGTGATGGTGGTGATGATGATGATGATGTTAGTGATGATGATGTTAGTGATGGTGATGATGTTAGTGATGATGTTAGTGATGGTGATGATGATGGTTTGTGATGGTGATGATGGTGGTGATGATGATGATGATGTTAGTGATGGTGATGGTGGTGATGATGTTAGTGATGATGGTGATGATGGTGGTGATGATGATGATGTTAGTGATGGTGATGATGGTTTGTGATGGTGATGTTAGTGATGGTGATGATGTTAGTGATGGTGATGATGATGGTTTGTGATGGTGATGATGGTGGTGATGATGATGATGATGTTAGTGATGGTGATGGTGGTGATGATGGTGATGATGGTGGTGATGATGATGATGTTAGTGATGGTGATGATGGTTTGTGATGGTGATGTTAGTGATGGTGATGATGGTTTGTGATGGTGATGTTAGTGATGGTGATGATGATGTTAGTGATGATGATGATGGTGATGTTAGTGATGATGATGGTGATGTTAGTGATGGTGATGATGATGTTAGTGATGATGTTAGTGATGGTGATGTTAGTGATGATGATGATGATGGTTCGTGATGGTGATGTTAGTGATGATGATGATGATGTTAGTGATGGTGATGTTAGTGATGATGATGATGATGGTTCGTGATGGTGATGTTAGTGATGATGATGATGATGTTAGTGATGGTGATGATGGTGATGGTTCGTGATGGTGATGTTAGTGATGGTCGCAAGATGCCGATGTTGCCACGTGAAGGCGAGTGACGTCAGAAAATGATGCAGTGACGCCGCAAGATATGTGTGTCGTGACGTCACATCCGATTGGCTGGCCGCCATCTTGCTAAGGGCAAATCGGGGATGCTCTGTACGTCACTTCCTGCTAACACCCCTCCCCCCAGGTAAGATGGCGACCGCCGCATTTCCGTTTCCGGCAAGGGGGGTTGCCATGGAGACTTGCGTCATGGCGGCCTAAACAACAATAACAGCAGCAGCAGCATCTTTAACAAGTTTAACAACCTTGACGACAACTACAACCTTAATAACAACAACAATCACGGCGATGTTAATGTGGCAGCGGCTGTAGCGTCACTCGTCGTCATCATCATCTTCATCATCACTATCATCATCACCATCATCACGACTATCATCACTATCATCATCACCACCATCATCTTCATCACCATCATCTTCATCACCACTATCATCATCATCACCACTATCATCATCATCACGACCATCATCACTACCATCATCACCACCATCATCATCACTACCATCATCACTACCATCATCACCACTATCACCATCATCATCACTACCACCACTACCATCATCATCATCACCACCATCATCATCACTACCATCATCACTACCATCATCACCACCATCATCACCACCATCATTATCACCACCACCATCAACACTATCACCATCACCACCATCATCACGACTATCACCATCATCACCACCATCATCATCATCACTACCATCATCACTACCATCATCACCACCATCATCTTCATCACCACTATCATCATCATCACTATCACCATCATCATCATCACCACCATCATCATCACTACCATCATCATTACCATCATCACCACTATCACCATCATCATCACCACCATCATCATCACTACCATCATCATTACCATCATCACCACCATCATCATCATCATCACCACCATCATCACCACCACCATCATCAACACTATCACCATCACTACCATCATCACCACTATCACCATCATCACCACCATCATCACCACCATCATTATCACCACCACCATCATCACCACTATCACCATCATCACCACCATCATCACCACCATCATTATCACCACCACCATCATCACCACTATCACCATCATCACCACCATCATCACCACCATCATTATCACCACCACCATCATCACCACTATCACCATCATCACCACCATCATCACCACCATCATTATCACCACCACCATCATCACCACTATCACCATCATCACCACCATCATCACCACCATCATTATCACCACCACCATCATCACCACTATCACCATCATCACCACCATCATCAACACTATCACCATCACCACCATCATCAACACTATCACTATCACTACCATCATCACCACTATCATCACAACCACTATCACCACCACCATCACCACTACCATCACCACCACTATCACCACCACCATCATCATCACCACTACCATCATCATCACCACTACCATAATCACCACTACCACCATCATCACCACTACCATCATCATCACCACTATCATCACAACCACTATCACCATCACCACTACCATCACCACCACTATCACCATCATCATCACCACTATCATCATCACCACTACCATTATCATCACCACCACCACTATCACCACTACCATCACCACCACTATCACCATCACCACCATCATCACAACCACTATCACCACTCCACAACCATCATCACCAGCACCACCACCATCATCAGCTGCATGAGCCATAGTCCTGAACCTCACCCATTATCAACACCACCATCATCATCACCACCATCAACTCCACAATCACCACCATCATCACCACCACCTCCAAAATCACCACCACCTCCACCACCACCTCCACATTCACCACCATCATCACCACCACCTCCACAATCATCACCACCACCTCCACAATCACCACCACCACCATCATCATCATCACCACCATCACCTCCACAATCACCACCACCATCATCACCACCATCACCTCCACAATCACCACCACCACCATCATCAGCTGCATGAGCCATAGTCCTGAACCTCACCCATTATCAACACCACCATCATCATCATCAACACCACCATCACCACCATCATCGTCAGCTGCATGAGCATCAGTCCTGAACCTCACCCATTATCAACACCACCATCATCATCATCAACACCACCATCACCACCATCATCGTCAGCTGCATGAGCATCAGTCCTGAACCTCACCCATTATCAACACCACCATCATCATCATCAACACCACCATCACCACCATCATCGTCAGCTGCACCATCACCACCACCATCATCAGCTGCATGAGCATCAGTCCTGAACCTCACCCATTATCAACACCATCATCATCATCATCAACACCACCATCACCACCATCATCATCACCAGCACCATCACCACCATCATCGTCAGCTGCATGAGCATCAGTCCTGAACCTCACCCATTATCAACACCACCATCATCATCATCAACACCACCATCACCACCATCATCATCACCAGCACCATCACCACCACCATCATCAGCTGCATGAGCATCAGTCCTGAACCTCACCCATTATCAACACCACCATCATCATCATCAACACCACCATCACCACCATCATCGTCAGCTGCATGAGCCACAGTCCAGAACCTCACCCATTATCAACACCACCATCATCATCATCAACATCACCATCACCACCATCATCGTCAGCTGCATGAGCCACAGTCCAGAACCTCACCCATTCCCCTGGGCATCAGGAGGAGGAGGAGGAGGGCATGACGATACCAGTCTCAGCTTGCAAGTGACGTCAAATTCTCGCTTGCAACTTTCCTCGGTCAGCTGATACGAGGCCGCTGTGGGTTTGAATGGGGCCCCAGATGGACACCCACCACCGGAGTGGAACCATACTCATAGAGACCCACAGAGACCCATACTCATAGAGACCCACAGAGACCCACACTCATAGAGACCCACAGAGACCCACACTCATAGAGACCCACAGAGACCCACACTCATAGAGACCCACAGAGACCCACACTCATAGAGACCCACACTCATAGAGACCCACAGAGACCCACACTCATAGAGACCCACACTCACAGAGACCCCCTCAGAGACCCACACTCATAGAGACCCACAGAGACCCACACTCATAGAGACCCACAGAGACCCACACTCATAGAGACCCACAGAGACCCACACTCATAGAGACCCACAGAGACCCACACTCATAGAGACCCACAGAGACCCACACTCATAGAGACCCACAGAGACCCACACTCATAGAGACCCACAGAGACCCACACTCATAGAGACCCACAGAGACCCACACTCATAGAGACCCACAGAGACCCACACTCATAGAGACCCACAGACACCCACACTCATAGAGACCCACAGAGACCCACACTCATAGAGACCCACAGAGACCCACACTCATAGAGACCCACAGAGACCCACACTCATAGAGACCCACAGAGACCCACACTCATAGAGACCCACAGAGACCCACACTCATAGAGACCCACAGAGACCCAGACTCATAGAGACCCACAGAGACCCATACTCATAGAGACCCACAGACACCCACACTCATAAAGACCCACAGAGACCCACACTCATAGAGACCCACAGAGACCCACACTCATAGAGACCCACAGAGACCCACACTCATAGAGACCCACAGAGACCCACACTCATAGAGACCCACAGACACCCACACTCATATAGACCCACAGAGACCCAGACTCATAGAGACCCATACTCATAGAGACCCACAGAGACCCATACTCATAGACTCACACAGACCCACAGACCCAACGACACACATACTCATAGAGACCCACAGAGACCCATACTCATAGAGACCCACAGAGACCCATACTCATAGAGACCCACAGAGACCCACACTCACAGAGACCCACAGAGACCCACACTCATAGAGACCCACAGAGACCCACACTCACAGAGACCCACAGAGACCCACACTCATAGAGACCCACAGAGATCCAGACTCATAGAGACCCATACTCATAGAGACCCACAGAGACCCATACTCATAGAGACCCACAGAGACCCACACTCATAGACTCACACAGACCCACAGACCCAACGACACCCATACTCATAGAGACCCACAGACACCCATACTCATAGACTCACACAGACCCACAGAGACCCACAGACACCCAGACTCATAGAGACCCACAGACACCCATACAGACCCATACAGACCCACAGACACCCATATTCATAGAGACCTACAGAGACCCATACTCATAGACTCACACAGACCCACATAGACCCATACTCATTAAGACTGATAGACCCACACTCATAGAGACCCATAGACACACACTCATAGAGACCCACACTCATAGAGACCCATAGACCCACACTCATAGAGACCCATAGAGACCCACACTCATAGAGACCCACACTCATAGAGACCCATACAGACCCACACTCATAGAGACCCACAGAGACCCACACCCATAGAGACCCACAGAGACCCACACTCATAGAGACCCATACTCATCGAGTCTCACCACACACACTCACCACACACACTCACCACACACACACATACACACTCACCACACACACACACCACACACACTCACCACACACACACACCACACCACACACTCACACCACACCCACTCACCACACACACACACCACACACACACACCACACCACACACTCACCACACACACTCACCACACACACACACACCACACACACACACCACACACACACCACACACACACACCACACACACTCACCACACACACACACCACACCACACACTCACCACACACACTCACCACACACACACACCACACACACACATACACACTCACCACACACACACACCACACACACACACACCACACCACACACTCACCACACACACTCACCACACACACTCACCACACACACACATACACACTCACCACACACACACACACCACACACATACCACACCACACACTCACCACACACACTCACCACACACACTCACCACACACACTCACCACACACACACACCACACACACACACCACACACACACACCACACACACTCACCACACACACTCACCACACACACACACCACACACACACCACACACACACATACACACTCACCACACACACACACCACACACACATACCACACCACACACTCACCACACACAGTCACCACACACACTCACCACACACACACATACACACTCACCACACACACACACCACACACACACACCACACACTCACCACACACGCACACCATACACGCACACTCACCACACACTCACCACACACACTCACCACACCATACACGCACACTCACCACACACTCACCACACACACTCACCACACACACTCACCACACACGCACACCACACACACTCACCACACACACTCACCACACACGCACACCATACACGCACACTCACCACACACTCACCACACACACTCACCACACACACTCACCACACACACACTCACCACACACACTCACCACACACGCACACCATACACGCACACTCACCACACACTCACCACACACACTCACCACACACACTCACCACACACGCACACCATACACGCACACTCACCACACACTCACCACACACACACCACACACACTCACCACACACACACACCACACACACACTCACCACACACGCACACCATACACACTCACCACACACGCACACCATACACGCACCCTCACCACACACTCACCACACACACTCACCACACACACTCACCACACACGCACACCATACACGCACACTCACCACACACTCACCACACACACTCACCACACACACACACTCACCACACACACTCACCACACACGCACACCATACACACTCACCACACACGCACACCACTACACACGCACACCATCACCACACCACCACACACACTCACCACACCACGCACACCATACACGCACACTCACCACACACTCACCACACACACTCACCACACACACACACCCTCACCACACACACACTCACCACACACACACACACACCACACTCACCACACACTCACCACATACACACACCACACACACCACACACACACCACACACACACACTCACCACTCACACACACACCACACACACACCATACTCACCACACACACACTCACAACACACACTCACCATACACCCACACCACACACACTCACCACTCACACACACACACCACACACACACCATACTCACCACACACACACTCATCATACACACTCACCACACACTTACCACACACACCACACACACACACCACACACACTCACCACACACACAACACACACACCACACTCACCACACACACATACACACATCACACACACTCACCACACACACACCACACACTGACCACACACACACTCACCACACACTCACCACCCCCTCACCACACACACACCACACACTCACACTCACCACACACACACCACACACACTCACCACACACACACACACTCACCACTCACACACACACACCACACACACACCATACTCACCACACACACACTCACCATACACACTCACCACACACTCACCACACACACACACAACACATACACTCACCACACACACTCACACACACACACCACACACACACACTCACCACACACACACCACACACACTCACCACACACACACTCACACACTCACCACACACACACTCACCACACACTCACCACACACACACACCACACACACACACTCACACACTCACCACACACACACACTCACCACACACACACCACACACACTCACCACACACACACTCACACACTCACCACACACACACTCACCACACACACACAACACACACAGACACCACACACACCACACACACTCACACCACACACACACACTCACCACTCACACACCATACTCACCACACACACTCACCACACAAACACACCACACACACTCATCACACACACTCACACACACTCACCACACACCACACACACCCACACCACACACACACACTCACCACACACACACACTCACCATACACACTCACCACACACTCACCACACACACACACCACACACACTCACCACACACACTCACCACACTCACTCACCACACACATACACACCATACTCACCACACACACACTCACCACACACCACACACACTCACCACACACCACACTCACCACACACACACTCACCACACACACACATACACACACCACACACACTCACCACACACACAACACACACACACACCACACACACTCACCACACACACAACACACACACCACACACTCACCACACACACACTCACCACACACACACATACACACACCACACACACTCACCACACACCACACACACCCACACCACACACACCACACACACCACACACACACTCACCACACACTCACCACACACACCACACATACACTCACCACACACACAACACACACACTCACCACACACACAACACACACACTCACCACACACACACTCACCACACAACACACACACTCACCACACACACAACACACACACTCACCACACACACACTCACCACACACCACACACACTCACCACACACCACACTCACCACACACACACTCACCACACACACACATACACACACCACACACACTCACCACACACCACACACACCCACACCACACACACCACACACACCACACACACACTCACCACACACTCACCACACACACCACACATACACTCACCACACACACAACACACACACTCACCACACACACAACACACACACTCACCACACACACAACACACACAACACACACACTCATCACACACACACCACACTCACACACACACACTCACACACACACACACCACACACACTCACACACACACACCACACACACTCACACCACACACACCACACACACTCACACACACTCACACACACACACCACACACACCACACACACTCACACACACACACCACACACACCACACACACACACACCACACTCACACACACACCACACACACCACACACACACACCACACACACACCACACACACACACACACCACACACACACACCACACACACACACCACACTCACTCACCACACACTCACCACACACATACACACCATACTGACCACACACACACACACCACACACACCACACACACTCACCACACAACACACACACACACAACACATACACACACACACCACACACACCACACTCACCACACACACACCACACACACACACACCACACACACACTCACCACACACACACCACACACACACCACACACACACACACACCACACACACTCACCACACAACACACACACACCACACTCACACCACACACACACCACACACACACACACCACACACACACACCACACACACACCACACACACTCACCACACACACACTCACCACACACACACACCACACACACTCACACCACACTCACACACACACCACACACACTCACCACACACCACACACACCACACACACCACACACACACACTCA
>NW_027621450.1:50000-57500 GCF_964198595.1 Lampetra fluviatilis | reverse complement strand
TGTGTGTCTGTGTGTGTGTCTGTGTGTGTGTGTGAGTGTAGACACAGATAGACACACACACAGATAGACACACACATACACACACACACAGACAGCCACACACAGACACACACAGACACACACACAGACACACACAGACACACACACTCACACACAATCTCTCACACCCCCCGCCACTCCTGCCCCGCCCCTCGCCCGGCGTCTGGGTTAATCCCCCCAGCCCCGCCCCTCGCCCCCGGCGGCGATCATCCCCCCCGGAAAGCGGCAGCCCCGCCCCTCGACGCCTTCAAACGACCCCGACTCAGAGACACACACAGAGACACACACATAGACACACACAGAGACACACACACACAGAGACACACACACAGAGACACACACATACAGACACACACACAGAGACACACACACATAGACATACACAGACACACAGAGATACACACATAGACACAGACACACACAGAGACACACACAGAGACACACACACATAGACACACACAGAGAGACACACAGAGACACACAGACACACACACATAGACACACACACATAGACAGACACACACACATAGACACACACACATAGACACACACACATAGACACACATAGACACACACACAGACACATAGACACACACAGAGACACAGACACACACAGACACACACACAGAGACACACACAGAGACACACACAGACACACACACACACACAGAGACACAGACACACACACAGACACACACATAGACACACACACACAGACACACACAGAGACACACACACAGACACACACAGACACACACACAGAGACACACACACACATAGACACACACACACAGACACACACATATACACACATACACATAGACTCACACACAGAGACCCACAGACTCACCACACAGAGTGTAGTGGTTAGCGCTGCGCTATGAACCAGCTCACGGCCAACACCAGTGACGATTATCTGAACCGGCCCTGGGCCTCCCCTAGGTCGACTCAGCCTCAAATGAGTACCCGGTGCGGTGTGCAAACATCGCCACTAGGGAGACAAAGGCGGCCGGACGTGGTGCTGGCCACCCACCCCCTCGTGTGCCGTGCCGGCCTTCATAGGTGCTCGCTAACAGCACTTGCCCCTACAGTCTGTTAAGGCTACACGGGGGATCTTTGTGTGTCAATGTGTAATGAGTCTGTGGGTCTCTGTGTGGTCAGTCTGTGGGTCTCTGTGTGGTGAGTCTGTGGGTCTCTGTGTGATGAGTCTGTGGGTCTCTGTGGTGATGAGTCTGTGGGTCTCTGTGTGGGTCTCGATGTGTGAGTCTGTGGGTCTCTGTGGGTCTCTGTGTGGTGAGTCTGTGGGTCTCTGTGTGAGTCTGTGGGTCTCTGTGTGATGAGTCTGTGGGTCTCTGTGTGGGTCTCGATGTGTGAGTCTGTGGGTCTCTGTGGGTCTCTGTGTGGTGAGTCTGTGGGTCTCTGTGTGATGAGTCTGTGGGTCTCTGTGTGATGAGTCTGTGGGTCTCTGTGTGGTGAGTCTGTGGGTCTCTGTGTGGTGAGTCTGTGGGTCTCTGTGTGGTGAGTCTGTGGGTCTCTGTGTGATGAGTCTGTGGGTCTCTGTGTGGTGAGTCTATGTGTATCTGTGTGGTGAGTCTATGGGTCTCTGTGTGGTGAGTCTATGGGTCTCTGTGTGGTGAGTCTATGGCTCTCTGTATGGTTAGTCTGTGGCTCTCTGTGTGATGAGTCTATGGGTCTCTGTGTGTGGTGAGTCTATGGGTCTCTGTGTATGATGAGTCTATGGGTCTCTGTGTATGATGAGTCTATGGGTCTCTGTGTGGTGAGTCTATGGGTCTCTGTGTGTGATGAGTATGTGGGTCTCTGTGTGATGAGTCTGTGGGTCTCTGTGTGGTGAGTCTATAGGTCTCTGTGTGATGAGTCTATGGCTCTCTGTGTGGTGAGTCTATGGATCTCTGTGTGGCGAGTCTGTGGGTCTGTGTGGTGAGTCTATGGGTCTCTGTGTGGTGAGTCTGTGGCTCTCTGTGTGGTGAGTCTGTGGCTCTCTGTGTGGTGAGTCTGTGGGTCTCTGTGTGGTGAGTCTATGGCTCTCTGTGTGACGAGTCTGTGGCTCTCTGTGTGGTGAGTCTATGGCTCTCTGTGTGGTGAGTCTATGGCTCTCTGTGTGACGAGTCTGTGGCTCTCTGTGTGGTGAGTCTGTGGGTCTCTGTGTGGTGAGTCTGTGGGTCTCTGTGTGGTGAGTCTGTGGGTCTCTGTGTGGTGAGTTTGTGGGTCTCTGTGTGAGTCTGTGGCTCTCTGTGTGGTGAGTCTATGGGTCTCTGTGTGGTGAGTCTGTGGGTCTCTGTGTGGTGAGTTTGTGGGTCTCTGTGTGAGTCTGTGGCTCTCTGTGTGGTGAGTCTATGGGTCTCTGTGTGGTGAGTCTGTGGGTCTCTGTGTGAGTCTGTGGCTCTCTGTGTGGTGAGTCTATGGCTCTCTGTGTGGTGAGTCTATGGGTCTCTGTGTGGTGAGTCTGTGGGTCTCTGTGTGGTGAGTCTGTGGCTCTCTGTGTGGTGAGTCTATGGGTCTCTGTGTGATGAGTCCGTGGCTCTCTGTGTAGTGAGTCTGTGGCTCTCTGTGTGGTGAGTCTATGGCTCTCTGTGTCTCTGGATGGTGGAGCGGTCGAGATGGAAACGAGAGGCGAGGGAGAGAGGCGAGAGCCTAAAGATCGATATTGGTCGGGTGACAATCGATTTGTGTGAATGCTGTGAGCTGGAGGCGAAGCTGCTGGTGGGGGTGGTGGGGGGCAGTGGTGGTGGGGGGCGGAGTGGGGGGGGGTAGTGGGGGGGGTGATGGATGGAGGGGAGAGATTGTGGATTGGCGGGGGGGTAATGGTCTGAGTCCAGACGGCGCTGATAATCACCCCGCCACCACCACTGCACCACCACTCACTCACACACACAGTGCGCTAACCACTGCACCACCGCTCCCCACACACACACACACAGTGCGCTAACCACTGCACCACCACTCACTCACACACAGTGCGCTAACCACTGCACCACCACTCCTCACTCACACACACACAGTGCGCTAACCACTGCACCACCACTCCTCACTCACACACACACAGTGCGCTAACCACTGCACCACCACTCCCCACACACACAGTGCGCTAACCACTGCACCACCGCTCACACACACACACAGTGCGCTAATCACTGCACCACCACTCCCCACTCACACACACAGTGCGCTAACCACTGCACCACCACTCCCCACTCACTCACACACACAGTGCGCTAACCACTGCACCACCACTCCCCACTCACTCACACACACAGTGCGCTAACCACTGCACCACCGCTCCACACACACACACAGTGCGCTAACCACTGCACCACCGCTCCACACACACACACACAGTGCGCTAACCACTGCACCACCACTCCCCACTCACTCAAACACACAGTGCGCTAACCACTGCACCACCACTCCACACTCACTCACACACACAGTGCGCTAACCACTGCACCACCACTCCCCACACACACAGTGCGCTAACCACTGCACCACCGCTCACACACACACACAGTGCGCTAATCACTACACCACCACTCACACACACACACACAGTGCGCTAACCACTGCACCACCACTCCCCACACACACACACACAGTGCGCTAACCACTGCACCACCACTCACACACACAGTGCGCTAACCACTGCACCACCACTCACATACACAGTGCGCTAACCACTGCACCACCACTCACATACACAGTGCGCTAACCACTGCACCACCACTCACACACACAGTGCGCTAACCACTGCACCACCACTCACACACACAGTGCGCTAACCACTGCACCACCACTCACACACACAGTGCGCTAACCACTGCACCACCACTCACACACACAGTGCGCTAACCACTGCACCACCACTCACACACACAGTGCGCTAACCACTGCACCACCACTCACACACACAGTGCACTAACCACTGCACCACCACTCACACACACAGTGCGCTAACCACTGCACCACCACTCACACACACACAGTGCGCTAACCACTGCACCACCACTCACACACACACAGTGCGCTAACCACTGCACCACCACTCACACACACAGTGCGCTAACCACTGCACCACCACTCACACACACAGTGCGCTAACCACTGCACCACCACTCACACACACAGTGCGCTAACCACTGCACCACCACGCACATACACAGTGCGCTAACCACTGCACCACCACTCACACACACACAGTGCGCTAACCACTGCACCACCACTCACACACACAGTGCGCTAACCACTGCACCACCGCTCCTCACTAACTCACACATTGCGCTAACCACTGCACCACCACTCACACACACAGTGCGCTAACCACTGCACCACCACTCACACACACAGTGCGCTAACCACTGCACCACCGCTCACACACACAGTGCGCTAACCACTGCACCACCACTCACACACACAGTGCGCTAACCACTGCACCACCACTCACACACACAGTGCGCTAACCACTGCACCACCGCTCCCCACTCACACACACACAGTGCGCTAACCACTGCACCACCACTCACACACACACAGTGCGCTAACCACTGCACCACCACTCACACACACAGTGCGCTAACCACTGCACCACCACTCCCCACTCACACACACACACAGTGCGCTAACCACTGCACCACCACTCACACACACAGTGCGCTAACCACTGCACCACCACTCACACACACAGTGCGCTAACCACTGCACCACCACTCACACACACAGTGCGCTAACCAATGCACCACCGCTCCCCACTCACACACACACAGTGCGCTAACCACTGCACCACCACTCCCCACTCACACACACAGTGCGCTAACCACTGCACCACCGCTCCCCACTCACACACACACAGTGCGCTAACCACTGCACCACCGCTCCCCACTCACACACACAGTGCGCTAACCACTGCACCACCGCTCCCCACTCACACACACACAGTGCGCTAACCACTGCACCACCGCTCCCCACTCACACACACAGTGCGCTAACCACTGCACCACCACTCCCCACTCACACACACACACAGTGCGCTAACCACTGCACCACCGCTCCCCACTCACACACACAGTGCGCTAACCGCTGCACCACCGCTCCCCACTCACACACACACAGAGCGCTAACCGCTGCACCACCACTCCCCACACACACACACACACAGTGCGCTAACCACTGCACCACCACTCCCCACTCACACACACACACAGTGCGCTAACCACTGCACCACCACTCCCCACTCACACAGTGCGCTAACCACTGCACCACCACTCCCCACACACACACACACACAGTGCGCTAACCACTGCACCACCACTCCCCACTCACACACACACACAGTGCGCTAACCACTGCACCACCACTCCCCACTCACACAGTGCGCTAACCACTGCACCACCACTCCCCACTCACACACACACAGTGCGCTAACCACTGCACCACCACTCCCCACACACACACACACACAGTGCGCTAACCACTGCACCACCACTCCCCACACACACACACACAGAGCGCTAACCGCTGCACCACCACTCCCCACACACACACACACACAGTGCGCTAACCACTGCACCACCACTCACACACACACACAGTGCGCTAACCACTGCACCACCACTCCCCACGCACATACACACAGTGCGCTAACCACTGCACCACCACTCCCCACTCACACACACACACAGTGCGCTAACCACTGCACCACCACTCACACACACACAGTGCGCTAACCACTGCACCACCACTCCCCACTCACACACACACAGTGCGCTAACCACTGCACCACCACTCCCCACTCACACACACACACACAGTGCGCTAACCGCTGCACCACCACTCCCCACACACACACACACACAGTGCGCTAACCACTGCACCACCACTCACACACACACACAGTGCGCTAACCACTGCACCACCACTCCCCACTCACACACACACACAGTGCGCTAACCACTGCACCACCACTCCCCACGCACATACACACAGTGCGCTAACCACTGCACCACCACTCCCCACTCACACACACACACAGTGCGCTAACCACTGCACCACCACTCCCCACACACACACACACACAGTGCGCTAACCACTGCACCACCACTCACACACACAGTGCGCTAACCACTGCACCACCACTCACACACACACAGTGCGCTAACCACTGCACCACCGCTCCCCACTCACACACACACAGTGCGCTAACCACTGCACCACCACTCACACACACACAGTGCGCTAACCACTGCACCACCACTCACACACACAGTGCGCTAACCACTGCACCACCACTCACACACACTCACACACAATGCGCTAACCACTGCACCACCACTCCCCACTCACACACACACACAGTGCGCTAACCACTGCACCACCGCTCCCATACACACAGTGCGCTAACCACTGCACCACCACTCCCCACTCACACACACACACAGTGCGCTAACCACTGCACCACCACTCCCCACTCACACACACACAGTGCGCTAACCACTGCACCACCGCTCTCCTCACCCTTCACCCCCTCCCCCACTTCCCCCCTTCCCCCTCCCCCCACTTCCCCCCTTCCCCCCCTCCCCCCACTCCCCCCACTTCCCCCCTCCCCCCTCCCCCCTCCCCCCTCCCCCCTCCCCCCCCCTCCCCCCCCTCTCCCCTCCCCCCTCGACCTCCCCGCGCCCCTCGGGGCGATCTCATTACGAGGCGGCGGCAGCGGCGGCGGCGGAGAGGGGAGGGGCTGTGGGGGGAGGGGGGAGGGGCTGTGGGGGGAGGGGGGCGGGGCTGTGGGGGATGGGGGGGCGGGGCTGTGTGGGGGATGGGGGGGCGGGGCTGTGTGGGGGATGGGGGGGCGGGGCTTGGTGATTAAAGGGGCGAGTCGCCCTCGGGGGGGTCTCTGGCCGGTTGAGGCGGTGGGAGGGGGGATTTGTGTGTACACACACACACTCACATACACACACATACACACACATACACACATACACACATACACATACACTCACATACACACACATACACACACATACACACACATACACTCACATACACACACATACACACACACACAGTGTACACACACTCACACATACACACATACACACACATACACACACATACACACATACACACACACACACTCACATACACACACATACACACATACACACACTCACATACACACACATACACACATACACACATACACACACTCACATACACACACATACACACACATACACACATACACACACACTCACATACACTCACATACACACACATACACACATACACACATACACACACTCACATACACACACATACACACATACACACATACACACACTCACATACACACACATACACACACATACACACATACACACATACACACACTCACATACACTCACATACACACACATACACACATACACACATACACACACTCACATACACACACAT